>NW_025953919.1:0-100153 GCF_022497035.1 Daldinia vernicosa
TTATTATTATTATTATTATTATTATTATTATTATTATTATTATTATTATTATTATTATTATTATTATTATTATTATTATTATTATTATTATTATTTTAATTATTATTTCGGTTATAACTTTTTTTATTACGACCGTGCTTTTTTTACGTATATTATATATATTTATAAAATCTTTAATTTTTATTTTATTTTTAAAGTTATTATTAAATTTTTTAATTAAAATATTAATAAATATATTAAAATTTTTATTAAATTTAAATAAAAGTTTAACTTATTTAAAAATATAATACTTATATATTATAAAAAATATAATAATTAATTATTTTTAATTTATAAATAATTTAATATTTTTATATTATTATATTTATAATTTTTATTTAAACGTAAAAATAAAAAGATTTTTATTATTATATTTTATTTTTATAAAGTTTTTTTAAAATTTATTTTAATATATTTTATTTATTAATGTTTAAAATTTAATAAAAATATTTAATATTTTTATTTTATTTTTAATATTTATAATTAAATTTAAAGCAACACTAGTCGTGCAGTATGCCCATTGCTACCCGTGCAGTAAAACGGGGTACGTACCCGCCACAACGCGTAACTACCTACCCCTTTTTTAAGACCTTCTTTAATAACTTTACGAATACTGGTCCAATTCTTTTCAAAAAAACATAATTAATTATATAAGAAAATTAGCAAAATTACAATCCAGGGTGCACGTAATTCGGATCCGAATTGGCTGAGATATTGAAAAGGTAAGCTTTTATATGTACAAAGTGGTGTTTTCAGTGGTTTTCACTAGTTTATTTTAGCGTATTTTATAGATATAGCCGTATCTTTACGAAATAAATAGGTAAAAATCTGGAATTTGTTTCATAATTTTGGCTATTTAGTTATCTAAATATTAAAGCTTTTTCGAAATTCATCGGGGCTGAATTGGCAAAGTTATTAAGGATGAAAGGTGTTGAGATTACAGGGGATAAAGGCCACTAAAAGGGGCCCTACAATAGCCACTATAGTTAAAATTCATACTTTTAGCCGCATCCGGGTCAATACTGCTCCGAATCACGTGCAACCTGGACCGTAATTTTGCTGATTTTCTTATTTAAATTATGGTATAAATTATATATAAATCGGACCAGAATTCGTGAAGTTATTAAAGGTTAAGTGCGAAAAGCGATTTTAAATTACCCGGGACTATACCCCGCATATTACACGGGTAGCAATGGGCATATTGCACGACTAGTGTTGCTTTAAATTTAATAGTTTTTTTTTATTAGTTTTTATAATAATATAAGTAATTTTTAATTTATTATAATAAAATAAATTTATATTTTTTTTATATTTAATTAATTTAAAGTAAAAATTAAAATATTTTAATATATTAATTAATTAAAAATATTTTTTAAATGGTTTTTTTATTTAATATAAAATTTAATTAATTTTATTATAAATTATTATTTACGTTTTTTTTATAATTATATTAATTAAAAGTAAATTATTATTATATAAAAATATTAATTTAAAAAAATTATTATTAATTAAATATTAATATTTAAATTATATTTTAATTAATATTTAAATTATAATACGTATTTTTACGGTTATATAACTTTACCTCGCATTTTTTTAATTAATTAAACTTTTTAAAACCTTTTTATTATAAAGTACGTATTTTAAATATACCGTTATATACATTTATATATATATTAATTTTAATATATTAATTTTTTAATTTAAATAATTTTACGGATTTATATTTTTTTATTTTAAAATATAAATTATTAAATAATTTATAAAATTAAAAAAATAATAATCTCGGTTATATTATAATAATTATTTTATTTAATTTTATATGTATTAATAAATATTTTACAATTAAAAGTATATAATAACACGAATCGTGTTATATAATTAAAATCTTATATTATATATATTTTAATTTTCACGTAATAAATTAAATAAAATAACTATTATAATACGATTAAAATTATTATTTTTTTTATTTTATAAATTATTTAATAATATATATTTTAAAATAAACTTTAATAAATTTATAAAGTTATTTAAATTAAAAGGTAAATATATATATATATATATATATAAATATATATATATGTTAAAAAGTTAAAATGGTAAAAGTTTATTAATTAAAAAGTACGAAGTAATTACGTGATTTTAAAAAAAATTAAAACATAACTTTAATATTAATTAAAATATAACCCGGATATTAATGCTTTATTAATTAAGTTAAAAAAGCAATTATTTTTAATTATATTATTTTCTTTAATATTTAATTTTTTAAATATTATTTTATTTTTTTTAATTAATTTTTAAAACATTAAATTATAATTTTATAATAAAAAACTTTTATTATAAATAATAATATAAATAAATTATTTATTATTATTTAAAAAATTAATTAAATTTATTTTTTTTAATTTTAATTTTCTTTTTTTTTTTATTATATATATTATTTTAAAATAATGTTATTTATAAATTACTTTATTAATTTTTTTAAAGAAATTATTTTTTATAATAAATACATATATTTATTTATTAAAATTATTAATAAAATAACATAACCATTTTTTATTTTATTAATTTTATAAAACTTTATAAAAAATTAAAATTATTAAATATTTTTTATATATTTTTAAAATTGTTTAATTAATTTAATTTAATTAATATTAATTATATTAATATACGACCGTATTTTTAAAAATTATTATTAAAAAAATAATCTTTAAATAAAAAAAGTAATTTTTAAATAAATAAAGTAATTTTTAAATAATAACATATAATTTATATATAAAATTAAATAATTTAAAAATAATAATATGTATATTATATTTTTTAATAAATAATATTAGTTGTATAATATGTTTATTATTACCTGTATAATAAAATAAGGTATATATTAAATAATTTAAAATCGTTTTTCGCACTTTTTTTTAAATAACTTTACGAATCTTAATTTAAGTCTTATATAATTTATACCATAATTTATATAAGAAATTAACAAAAATTACGGTTTAAAGTATACGTAATTTAAATTAATATTAACTTAAATGCGGTTAAAAATATGAATTTTAATTATAATAATTATTATAAGCTTTACTTTAATGGCTTTTATCTTTTATAATTTTAATACTTTTTATCTTTAATAATTTTACGAATATAACTTTAAATAATTTAAAAAAAGGTATAAAAAGTAATTAATTAAATCGCTTAAATTATAAAAAAAACGCTTAATTTTTACCGATTTATTTTATAAAAATACGGTTGTTTTTATATAATAAGTTAAAATAAACTAATAAATATTAATAAAAAAGTCGCTTTATATATATAAATATTTACTTCTTTAATATTTCAGCCAATTTAAAGCCGAATCACGTACATTTTAAACCTTAATTTTTATCATTTTCTTACTTAAATTATGGTATAAATTATATATAAATCGGATTAAAATTCGTAAAGTTATTAAAGTAAACGTAAAAAAAGTAAAAAAAAAGTAAAATACGTACTTCGTTTTATTACACGGATAATAATAAGTATATTATACAATTAATGTTACTTTTTTTAATTAATATATTATATTTTATAATTATTATTTATATTATTATAATCTTTATAATAAAACGCATTTAATAATATTAAAATTATATAAATATAAAATATTTTTTTAAAAAAAATAAAAAAATATTATTAAATAATAAATTTTATATTATATAAAAGGTTTTAAAACTTTATATTAATAATTTAATAACCGTTTAATATATTAAATTTAACGTATTTAAATATTAATTTTTTAATTAAATTATAAGACTTTTAAAACTATTATAAAACGAAATAAAACCATATTATTTTATTAATAATTTTAATTATTAATTATTTATATTTATTTTAAAAAATAATCTTTTTAAAAAAATTAATAAAATAATTTATAAATAATATTATTTTTATTTTATATATTATTTTTTATTAATTTTTTTATTATATTTTTAAATTAATTTAAAATTTAAGAAAACGCATGTATTTATAAGCTCGCGTAAGCGTTTTCACGTGCTCGTAAACTCGCACGTGAGAATTTATCGAAAACATTAAATTTCTTTTTAATTTTTTTATCATTTATTAATAAATTACTTATTAATTACTTATTATTTCTTTATCATTTTTTTATCATTTTTTTATTAATTTCGCATAATAATTTCCAAGAGTTTTAACGTAAAAAATGTCTCCGACGGATTATAATATTTAAATTTTTTTAATATTAAATTTTTTAAATTTTTATATAATTTTAAATTTAATCGATTTAATTTTTTATTAATTTTTTATTATTAATTTTTTATAATATTTATTAATTTATTTAAAATTTAAATAATTTTTTAATTATTTTTTATTATAATAAATAATATAATATATTATTTTAAAATTATATAATTTTTAATATTATTTTATAATTTTATTAAAAGTAATATTAATTATATAATATGCTTATTATTACCCGTATAATATGTAAGGTATATACTTTATTTTCTTTTTTTTTTTTTTAACTTTTACTTTAATAGTTTTATAAATCTTTATTTAAATTAAATATAAATTATATTAAAATTTATATAATAAAATGGGTAAAAATACGGTTTAAGTTGCACGTGATTCGGCTCCGAATTGGTTGAAATATTAAAGAAGTAAGCATTTATGTATATAAAATGACTTTTTTATTAATACTTATTAATTTATTTTAATTTATTATATGAAAATAGTTATATTTTTACGAAATAAATAGGTAAACTTCTAGGTTTTTTTTTATAATATTAACTATTTAATTATTTAAATTTTAAGACTTTTCCGGGATTTATTAAAGCCATATTTGTAAAGTTATTAAAGATAAAAGGTGTGGTGGTTATAAAAGATATAATGGGCTTTTTATAAGATTAAACTGCGAACTTAATGTATTAAAATAATCTTTTAATAAATGTAATTTATTAAAAGATTTATATAAGTTAAAAAAGCTAAGGTTTAATTAATGATTAATCATATAAACGTGTTAACGTAAATTTAATAAAATAAAAGTTATTAAAAAAAGTTTTATTATAATTATTATAATTAAAATTTATATTTTTAACCGTATTCGAGTTAATATTAATTTAAATCACGTGTATTTTAAACCGTAATTTTCGTTATTTTTTTATTTAAATTATAATATAAATTATATATAAATTAAATTAAAATTTATAAAATTATTAAAAGTTAATTATAAAAAACGATTTTAAATTATTTAAAATTATATCTCGTATATTATACGGGTAATAATAAATATATTATATGATTAATGTTATTTTTTATTAAATAATATTATTAATAATATAATTTTATTATATATAAAATTTTAAATTTAAAATTTTAAAATAATATAATTTTTTATAAAATATATATAAAATTATTATAAAAATAAATTAAATTATTATATTTTATTTATTTATAATTTTTTATTTAATTTATTTATATAAAATAAGTTTTTAATTTTATAAAAATTAAAAGTTTTTTATTAATTATATTTATTAATTATTAAAATATTTTATTAATTATTTATATTTATATAATATTTTATTATAAAATTATAAATTTTAATATTTATTATAATATTTATTATAATTATTATATTATAATTAATATTAAAGTTAATTTTAAAGTAAAATTAAATAAATAATATAAAACGGGTTAAATAAATAATATATACCGTATAATTATATGAATAATAAAGTCGGTAAATATCGTATAAATATTATTTATATTTTTTATATAATTCATTTAATTACGTATATATTATTTATAATAACGTTGTTAAACTTATTATTTATTAAATTATTTATTAACTTTATATAATATAATTATTTAATTAATTAATTAATTAACTTTATATATATATATATATATATTTAAACTTTATTTTTAACTTTTTTACTTTATAATAATTATATATAACCGTATTAACTTTTAATAATTAATTAATTAACGTATATAACCGAGTAAAAGTAATATAATAAAACGTATAAACTTTATATTATAATTAAATTTAATTGATTAAATTAAATTAAATAAAAGGTTATATAAAAAAATGTAAAATAAAGTGCGAGATAAAAATATTATTAAACGGGCGGTGTAAAATTTAATTAATAAAAAAACGCGTATTTATTAAAAAGTAAAATGATTAAAACTTATTAAATAATATAAATATACATTAAAAAATTTATATAAAAGGCGAGGTATTTAACGGTATATAATAATCCCGTATATTATTTATTTAATTTATTTTATATTATTTATTTAACTTTATTTTAATTTTAATATAAAATATATATAATTTATTTAAATAATTAAATTAATAATTATTTTTTATATAAAAATATTATTTATAATAAAAATGTATTAATATTAATATTTTTAATTAATTTATTTAATATATTATTATTAATATAAAAAAATAATATTTATAAAAGTTTTAAATTAAAAATTAAAAAATCTTTTAAAAAAATAAAATAAAATTATAATTAATTAAAAAATAGTATAATTAAAAAAAATATTTTTTTTTAAACGATTTTTTAATTTTAATTTAAAGTTACTTAAAATAAAAAAGATATAAGGTCGAAAATTTAAACCGTGGTTAAAAAAGGTTATTATATAACCTGTGTAACCGCCCGGCGCGGCGAGGCTAAACGGCTACTTAAGGATTTAACCAATCAAATTAATTGCCTGGCTTATTCGTAAACTTAAAGCTATTATGCAAGCCAGCGGGGTTGCCTCCTATGAACCAGTTAAGAGATTTCCTCGCGATATGATCTACATATGTCACTGGTATTCTGGTCAGCCGCATTTATATTGTCATCATATACGATTATAGTATTTTAACCTTGGATCTTCACGGTCTTAAAACCGGCGGCTTTGACGTCGTCGAAAGTTGACGCGACCGCAGGTAGATTGTTCCAACTGCCTTCATTCGGGACTGCATCCATCGCATTTCCGAGATTTTAACTTGGATTCATGGCGGATATAAATTCAGTAGCGAAAATCGGCCGAAAGTCTCCCTTACAGGAAATAATAGCATTAAGCCTTCCGGGGCTACGTTAAAAAACAGCCCGGCCCGGGAGTGTCCATTTAATAAAATTAAATAATTTTTAAATGGGTTCTATGATTTTTACTCACGCACGGCTTAATATGCTGGAGTAAATAGTTGTGAAAACTTAAAAATTTTCAATGTGTAAGCAAATGCAAGTAAAAAGTTTACAAAAAATTAAGAACTTTCCAAGGACCGAACGCGGATCGAACGCGTGACCTTAGGATGATTGCTGAACTGCAATCCCACGCTCTACCACTGAGCTACCGGTCCTCCGAATTGATGAATATTTGCCCCATTATTCCACAATATATAGTTAACCACAACATAAAATTGTAGCTGTTTTGGTGGGTCTCTTTGGTTAAATCCACACGTAAAAAATTCCAATAGCAAGGTAAAGAAAACACTAGCATCCCTTATACTATATTTCATTGTTTAATTGATTAGTTTCCGACATGATATAATCATAGTAACTACCTAGAATCCCTCTGTGAAACTTGTACTAATCATCGAACTTAGGTACCTACCTTATCATACTAGACTGTGGCAACTGCTTCTATTAGGTCCCCAAAGGCCTTAACCATAGAGAAATATTGTGTTATACAAGAGGGCTTTAGCAACATTTGGTGCCCCAGGCCGCTCCTTGGAGGTCTTCATATTAAGCCAAAGAAAAGCAGCCCTAAGTGAAATCTCTCTCATGATAGCGGCAACCTATTTGACATCCATTTTAGTAACACTGCGTACAGCAGGATTATCTGGCAGCCATACCCATACTGAATAATATCCTCGTTGAAGTGACAACTCCTATCATCGAGTTTCGTTAGTAGCGATATGAAGTACCGTAATGGTGCGTGTCCTTCTTTAATATATTAATACTTTCCATCCGTCCACATTCTACCTATTATCTCCTTTCCCTTTCCCTTAATGTCCCTATTTTATTTTTCACTATTTCAAATACTCTCCTCGCTTATGACTGGGTTAACCGGTACGGGGTCCATCTTGGACCCCTAATGTTATCCTGCTTACCAATGTTTATGTCCTCGCCTCACAAATATTAATGTGCGTCTTCCTTCTATAATTCGTTGAGTAATTTAGAAACTGTCTGGGACGCAGGGTGATGTAAATCAATTTAAGCTTTAGCGGCAGCTGTGCTCGCCTACGTGCAGAGTGAGTGATAGGGGTTATTTGAGGACTTTTGCCGGCGACACAGAATCCACTCGGTATATTTGCCGGGCTGGGAAAGAATCTTACTTGCCACTTATTCCATGTGAAAATTAGATACCCATGTCACCGGCAAAATAATTATAGTAATGCGGATGAGACCTGGTTCCCCCATGGGGACGATCTATATCACTTTGCCTCCATTACAGTGTAGGCTTTCAACTACCGCGACATGCAGTATGTATAGGAATATATTAGTTCTAGTCAGATTGGGCGGGCAGAGAGATAAGTGGCTACACATGAGATTTCACGACTCTTTGAGTGCAGAACCGCACTTATAAGAGCTAACCGGGCACCGGGCTTTGAGATCTGCTTCGTTTGGTTCGCCTACTTCTGCACGTCTCTGCTGCCAAGGCAAATCACTCGCCGACATGAAGTCGTTCTCCATCGCACTCGCGCTCGCTGCGCCAGTCCATGCTGGTCTGCGCTTTGGATGCTCATCGTTGACCACCCAGCGTCTTGACCCTGTTGTCGAGCCTGGTAATAACCCTTCGGCCCATGTTCACCACATCGTAGGCGGAAACGCCTTCAACGCCACGATGACGGGCGATGTTGGCGCGAGGGCCACCTGCACCACCTGTGAGATGTCCGAGGACTTCTCAAACTACTGGACTGCTGTGTTATACTTCAAGCACCCGACCAACGGCAGCTATCACCGAGTTCCGGTGACCAACAATGCTGCTCTGGCACCTGGTACTAAGGGTGGTATGACTATCTACTATACACCGTACGACTTCTCTACCGACAACTTGAGGAACCAGCCCATCACGGCTTTCCCGCCGGTAAGTCTCCTGGATGACATGTCGCAGCTTATGATTTTAATAATTTGCAGGGTTTCCGCATGACGGTTGGCAGCCCGACAACCGACTCCCTCGAGCAGGCTAAGGGTCACATTGGTCTACGATACAACTGCCTGCAGACCACCCTCAACAGAGGTCCGGAGATGGTGGACTTCCCCGACAGGCCCTGCCCGGGCGGTATCTTCGCTGTCCACCACTTCCCAGCGTTAGTAATTCACTACCCTGAAACAGGTGCTTATAATAACAATGATCAGATGCTGGGATGGCAAGAACCTTGACAGCCCCGACCACCAGTCTCACATGTACAACACCATCAAGTATGACGGCTTCACGAATGCTCCGCCGTGTCCGGCATCGCACCCCGTCCGGATGCCCCAAGTAACTTACGAGACCGTCTGGGACACCACCAAGTTCAACAGCATGTGGCCTTCAGGAACTCCTAACCCATTCGTGTGGAGTTTCGAAGGAAGCAGTGGATACGGCACTCACGCTGACTACATGTTCGGCTGGAAAGGCGACTCGTTGCAGCGCGCCATGAACAAGTCCGAATGCTTCTATGATGGCTGCGGTTCCATCACGAAGCAAACCATGGCGGTGGCCAACCAGTGCACCGTCCCTGACATGGTCGGCGAGGAAACCGACGGATGTAAGTTTTGAATCACTCTAAGAACAATGCCTAGACACTGACCTGTTTATAGGGCTCGACCACCTTCCGGGTATGAAGATGTAAGAGGAGTATACCGATAAAGATTTCATAGGAAGCAGCGGCGACTCTCCGTGGTTCAAAGTAGAGGCTCGTTCGTTTCGTCTTATAAATCCATTGGGTCATGGCCAGCCTTGGTCGAGAGAGCCCATAGTTATTTAGAACCGGCGCCCCGCGTCATATGACCTGCAACACTCTTTTGATACATGATGCCATCAATGATACTTATGTGAATGCTGTAATATTGGCCACTTGTGTAGTTGAATCACGCGTTTAGAGCTAATACTCCGAGTGTCTTGGACGGGGCATCGCAGTTGGTGGAGACATGCACGACGGTTGAGATGTAAGAAGGATCATTCTATTGGAATATATTATCTGGTGAGCTTGTTTTACTAACTAGGGGTAAGTTCAAGACTTAGCGAATGAAGAGGCTTCTGGCTCTCAAGTTTCAAGCTATGAAAAATCGTAACTCATTCCAGTCTGATATGGAATTCCCGCCAACCACGGAATTAATAACACAGAAACATAGCCAAGTTAGGCCCTCGTGTTGAATCATCATAAGTGCTTACAGCTCAGCGGCTGAGAGGAAAATAGATAGGATGCCATCAATTAATTGTCATGAACAGCGGGGCCTTTTCCGCCATCCTCAAGTTCCTCTTCTCAATCGTCGTTCTCGACGTCATCATCCCTCTTTTTCTTCTGCTGGCGCAGGAAGGTTTTAAAGCCGCGGCTCATCTTGACTACAGCCCTTAGGTGCTTGTCAGTGACTGTGGCTCTATCCTTGTTATTCTCAAGTGCCTCAGTCTCCGCAAGCGCGACGGCCGTCTGAAGTGCGTTGCGAATCTCGCGGCCATTCCAACGCAGGCTCTGTACGTCATTGCTCTCATAAGCGTACTCGCGCATCGCTACGCTGATATGTACTTTACCATTGCTATCGTGTTCAAGTCGCTCAAAGCTGTTGAGCCAGATCTTCTCTCGGTCAGCCTCCGTCAGTGGCTTGTAGTGCAAGGCTACGTGGATACGTGACGTAAAGGCCGAATCAAACGTCTGTACTCGATTTGTCGTTAGGAATAATACTCCTCGGTGGTATTCAAGTGCTCGTAGGAAGACTGAAACCAGCTCATTCCGCGATATGTCCAATGTGTGTCGGGCCTCGAGGTACACATCGGCCTCATCGATCAGTACGATGGCACCATAGCGTTCACCTAGTTTCAGGAAATAATCGAGGCTCCTCTCTACCTAATCCACGATCTAGGGTTAGTAGATATTTTTATGAAGACGGATTTCTTTTTTGCTCGAAGTGGATATAGAAGGAAACATATAAACCACTGCCTTCGGCAACTCGCGGGTCTGACACTCTTTTATATGAGAATGAGAAAAATTGAATACTAACATTATAAGAATCGGTGTTAAGGTCACCGCTTGTGAGCGACAGCAGAGGACGGCAGGTGAGCTCTGCAACACATTCGGCAGTACAAGTCTTACCTACGCCTGGAGGTCCGTGGAGGAGGAAGATCCGGCCTTGACCCTTGTTCTTGACGAAGTCGTTTGGCCATGGACTGACCCGACCATGGGTACTGGCAAACCTGCCAATGAGTGACCGAACCGTAAGCTTTACCTCGTCATCTAACACGAGATGCTTGAAGGCTTCCATGTCAAACTCGACGTATTGAAGATTCTCAACGTTGAAGTAACCCCAGCGTCGATCCCGGAGTATGAATCCGGAGACGATCTTACTCAAGACTATATAGTAGAGGTCGATTTCTGGTGGCGAGTCGCTGGCTGGGTCGAGATCTTGGAATATAGCGAATGGGCTCAGAACATCCTTTGGATTTGCTTTAGTGCAAGCATTACAGGCGCATTTGGGGGCGAAATAAGGTAGTTGATCTTTGCGCGGCGGCGGGCGACTATGTGGGGGAGTGCGTGCTCGTGGCGAGCAGATATTTCCCCTCGGATGATCAAGGGAGTAGTGTGAGAACCCGATATTGTCAACAATAACACGGCCTTCCATGTAGCCTGTAGCGCTTGGATAATCCTGGTCGAAGCCAGGCTCCTTCTCAACGAGAAGCCCGTTATAAAGCATATGATTTGGTCCTTTTGAAAGTTCCCAGGCTCTCTTCCCGAGTAGAACTTGTTTGGCCATAGCTTCCTCGGGAGTGGCGTTACCATTTTCGCCCTGAAAGAAACGGGCGGGGATGACGGGAAGGTTTTTGATAACCTCCTCACCACTGAAGGGGTCGATATCAAACGCGCGCATGGTACGGCAGAGCTTTTCCGAAATATATGTAATATTCCAGCAGTGGACGATATATGGAGCGCTACTTTCGTTGACACATGGGCCACCGGTGACACTGGAAATAATGAACGGAGTCCACTGGCGGTCGTGTTTGGCATAAATGATATCTCCAGGCTTTAATATAACCCAGAGGTTGTCGAAAGTGGCCAAAGGTACTTTACTATTGTGTCTCTTCTCTTCTTCACGAATCCGGGTCCCCAACGTTTCCTCGAGAAAACCAAGGAGTACATCGATGTGCTTAGCAGTTGTATGGGCATATTCATCATCATGGGTCTCTGGTTGGTTGATCTTATAGCGAGCAAGTGCTGCTTGGTGATGGGCGAGCATGTGATATGGTGCGTTGATAGTAACAGTATCTCCGAGGAGGGACGTATTGGGATAATACTCTACCACAGCCCTCAGAGCATTGATTAGATGGATCGAATTGATGACCATAGACGTCTTTTCAACATTGACAATATTCACCCCAGGATTTTCATCATGTTCCCGTCCGCGAGCGTGGCGATGGGAATACTCATTATCCATGTCAGAGTCGAAGCCAGGATCCCACCGGTGACGACGTGAGTAAGGTATATGGCCAGCCTGCGGCCTATCCTTCTTATAGGAGGTAGTGACTTTGGTTACGATCTCGAGGATAGGCTTTCTTGTCGAAGCTCCCCCTCCGTCAATTTCATCTAGCTCGATGTTGATAGGCTCTCGACTACGACGCACTGTCGATCTTATCAGCAAGATTAGTTATAAGCTCTAGCAATGAGACGACTTGCAATTAACAAGCTTCCCACCAAATGCCTTGTACTGGAGCACATAACAGATATCTGGAACCTCATCCTCAGTAGTCTCTGTGGCTGCGCCACCACTGACGACTGATTTTGCAACGAGGGCTCTGAGTTTCTCAATATTCTTGTCCTCACTTAGCCCAAAGACTTTATCAGAGGGGCCAATCTCTTCGAAACTAGCAACGGAACTGTTTTCATCCATCTTGTGAATGTCTTTGGGGTGAAGAGGTTTGTGATATCAGAAAAATAGAATGTGAAAGGGAGCGGGGAATGCGTTGGCGGGAAGTTGTTTAATATATAACTTCCAACGCATTATAGCCTTGCCTAGGCACTTACTTAAGTAGCTACGTAGGCTACGGGTATTCCGTGATAAGCAGCCTGTTGCAAGGCAGTACCTAGTGCTGACCAGTCTGCCTAGGTAACTATGCGGGCTGTACCAATAGCAGCGTTAAACGGGTGAGACTGCGGCTGGGCTGTGAGACTCCAACAGGCAGCCCTACGTCAACCCGTCCAATAAGACACACCATGTCATGTAGATAACCAGCGGGGTTTTTAGCCAAGGCCTAGAACATCCCGCGGAAGTCCTTGAGTAGGACGTATGTAAGTAGCCGCAGGCTACAGCCAACATGATGGTATTGGATACCAATTATTGAATACGTATACATTAGTTATTCATGAGTTCTTCATGATACTCCTGCCCGAAAGAAAATTAAGATATACAAAAACCTATGTAGGAATTATACCGCTTGTCTTCATACTCTGTTCAAATATCTGTAGTGAAGCTTCCGGTTCTACACTCAAGTTAGCATTTTTTACTACTGTCGGTCGGGTTCGGGTCTAGTTGATTTAAACGTACGATAGAACGGCACATTATGCCCAGCTTCAAAAATACGCATAAAGGTTAAATTATCGAGGGACTTGAATGTTCCCTTTTGCGTTCCGTTGAGAGTATATGGTATCATGTCCTTGTTTGTGAACGCCTCCTTTCCGAGCCATTCAATTGAGTCTGCCACTCTTAGAGTCCCGAGCCAGTTAGAGACGTAGTCGGCGTCACCTGTCCAAACCACCACCCTGACACCTGCTTGCACGACAGCTGAGAGTTGGGTCATGAATGAGCGTGCATCTACCACTCTTATCAGTACCTCATGTAGTATATGTGAATATGGATAGTTATACCGTCACCTGAGTAGATGAAACCTGCGGCCCCGGCGTGATCCGAATAATTTACCTTTGCCCCAAGAGCTTCCTGTACGTCGAGTCTCTGCAAGTATGCAATATATGTCGAAGGGGCTCGTAATGATGGGTCGCGAATGTCGCCGAGATAAAATCCAGGATAGTCTTTGTTTAGAACGCCAAGTATTGGATATTCGATCTCATCCATATATGACTTCCATGCAGCAAAACAACCATCAGTCGTGCCGACATCTGCACATCTATCGAGCGCAGGCTTGCATTTTGTGTCGTACCGCGTCAGAAGCTCCTTATAGAAGGTCTCGTTAATGAGTTGTCTGTACGAATTATTGTACAAGTACTCAATGTTAGTCTTTTCTTGGATGGTAGCGTCGAACCACCCATTGCTGATACCTAGGGCTACTAAGCGGATCTCTTCGGCGTGAAGATTGCCTCGAGAAATTGCGATGTTCTGGTCCAAGATATAGCTCGCGAACTCGGGTCCATAATGACCACCGTATGACTCGGTGAATATACCAAAATCGCGATATTCATATTCAGGAAAACTTTCGTAAAAGGCTTGAAGTAGATTCCAGACTAACGGAGCAGCCGCCTTAGTCGAATTGACGGTGGCGTTACCATACGAGAATCCGACGCCTATTGGCTGGTCGATATAGAGCATGTTGGCGTAACTATTGAAACTGTACGGGTTCAAAGACGGTGATGTTTCGTTATTGACAAAATGACAAGGCCCATTTTGGGTGAAAAGCCCATATTCGGATGCATCCCCTGGTCCGCCCTCGAAATATGCTACAAGTGGTGCCTGTCGAGGATTCTCGCGAGCTTCGAAGAACCTTCGAGGATGTGTCAACTCTATTCCCTCAACGCTGAGGCTCGTATCATGTTAACCTACCAGAACCACATGTTCATGTCCTCACCCACCGAGAGGTACCCAGAGTACTGGTTAACGCCCGGGGTTGTTTCGCAGATGCCCGAGTTCTTTACAAATGACAATCTGGACTTCGTGGCGCTGTGCTCAAAAACATTGTACTTGACTCTATCCCGTGCCTCAAGGTATCGCCTGTCCGCAGTGCTTGGCGAGATTGGGCTGGCGATTGTCGACGCAGCCAGAAACGTTCCGACAGCCAGTTCAAGTATCCACCGCATCGCGAAAGATAGGGCATTTACCAATCGTGAATTCTATCAGCTAGATAGGAACAACTTCCTAGTATCAAGAGGGCATATAATACACGGTTCCATCGCGGCCTTTAAAGATTAAGCTTAAATGAGCTTCATGGGGCACGCCCACGAAGATCCTTCTTTTAATCCCAGACCCCGGCCATCAACATTGCATAGCCACATCATATCGACTCCCCCGGCACCCTGTCGGCAGGGCTGGAAATTAGACGGGATATTTGACCAGAATGATTTCTTTTTGCACATATGGATCCAGATAAACTAACACATAAGTTCTTTAAACCACTGAAACATCAATTTCTGGGGCAGCTTTGAGATGTATTCGATATGGGGAATTATAATAAATGGGGCGATCTATAGGCTTCAACAACGTGAGAGGTTTCCTAGCACTCGTTTCGTCCTCGTGGATAAGTTGGTATGATTTCGACCCGAGTTAGATTGAAAACTAAGTCTCTAACATTGCACAAACCAACATACTTGCCCTTCGACTGAATACTCTTTCTCTCTACCTCACTCCAATGTGTAAAATTATAACGCTAGGCTGCCAGGTATTATGTTCTGGAGACTAGAATAGGGGCTAATCTATATTGGATAGAAGCATAGCCAAATTCAAATACAGACATATTACTATTGAGCACTTCGGTAGATATTTCAGATACCTTGCTGTGATCCGAGTTATACGGATTTAAGACTTCGGTAAATGTTATGAACTGATCCCCGATATGGGTCTTGGCATTCGGAGCCGAACTTCTTGATAACGTTAGTCTTGTTCAGGGCTCAGCAGAACAGCATCTCTTTTCCACGTTTCGCGTCCCGGCTTTCCCTTTTCTCACTTCTGTTCAAGTATCGTTCTATTTATCTTCTTGAAATATATTAGAACAGGGATTATGTTCAAAAGAGAGGCCCGAGATGGAGATGTTGAAGAGTTGCGACTCATGCAAGGCACGAAAAGTGCGATGTAATGGTAAGTCTCCCACACGTATAAGTCAATAACCACTACCGTGAAATCGGTAACTTGAGGCTCAAGCCAATCCACAGGGTACCCCGGCCCTTGTAATCACTGCGTTGTAAGTAGCTCGGCCATGATGTCTTGAGACCACTGGTCTTTGCTAATGCCCCGCGAAGCGCCGAAAGGCACAGTGCCATTTCAGTCGTAGGAAAATGCCCCAAAGACGAAATGGTAAGTAGAGTACTATTATTATAAGAGGCTACTTAGGATTATATGGTTTGTTAAGGTCAATAATAGTAAACGTCGTCCTCACATCTCCCGCGTCACCAAAAACCCAGCCCCCAAGTGCGGCTCAAGTCGCTAAAAACGTAAAGTCCTACCCCAATATAGCGGCGCTTGATAGAATCGGGACTGACTTATACTAAAGCCTCGGCGACCTTTGCCCGAGCTGTACGTCGACCGTATATTAGCCACAGCTGGAACGGCTAGAGCTCTCGGAAACGAAAAACCATTCGCAGTTAAAGTACACTCTTCTTAACCTCCGTTATACCAACTACTCTACTAAATGCACCAGGGAATCGGACTAGTCAGCACGTTGTGACCGCTCCTACCAAGTTGATAAATTGCTAATAATACCCAGTCGGAAACGCCAGCTTGACTTTCTTCTCCGATAATCGATTATCATACTTATCCTCCCGCCTAAGGAATGATAAAGTAAACCGACTAATCCAGAGAATATCTTCTGTGATTGCTTCTCGACTGCAACATCATGGTAAGCATAGATGGCGGCTTAAACAGCTCAATAGAGAAGCTGATTTATATTAACAGCAAATGTAGCGACTCCGGGTTCTCTGTGTGGTATACGAGGGGATCAGAAAGATGCTCTTGTATTTCCTAATACGGCTGAGGCAAATGCCCACATCAAATGTTATTTTCCCTTGATCTCTAATTAGTCAACGCAGTCTGTCTAACTCTCCGATAGTATACTTTGAGCGGGTCCATCCCGTCTACCCCTTCCTGGATCAGAAAGACTTCGAAGCTATGGCTCACGCCCCTTACTTTGCTGATCGTTTAGCGCATAGCAAAGCACTATACGCTCTATATAACGCGGTCGTCGCCTTGGGATGCCAGGCTGGGAGTGGAGGAAAATTCGAACCGGGTAAGGGGAGGGCCTGGCAGTATATGACAAGGGCACTTGCCGTCCTGCCAGACCTATTTTCGCTACCAGATTCTCTAGATGTTCTCCAGGCAATGACTGCCTTGACTATATATTCTCTCAGGTGTGTGATTCGGCTGGTAGCGTTGGTGATACAGATGTGTCGCCATCAGAACCCCCCGAAGCGTTTGCCGCTGACTCCAAATTTTGCAGCATATCATGTATAGCAATAGAGCACTTCATATTATCTGAAGCTGCAAGGAGAGCGCAGAACCTCGGGCGCGCCAATTTAAGGGGCAAGGCGAGGGTTGCGTACCATAGGGCATTTTGGCTTCTTTATACCGTTGAGAAGATAATTAACTTTCACTTTGGGAGGAATTCCGTATGTCGATTCCGCATCGCTATATTCACTTATCCAATTTGAAGAGCGGGTTTTCTGACATAAACCGAACGGCTATAGATATTCGTCGATCATGACATCGTGATCCCAATCCCATCCGTGCCCGACGCGATTGTGGGGGAGCTCGATTGGTTTCTCACAACTGCGAGATACGCGCGTTTGTTGTCGAAAGCTATGACGTCTCTGTTCTCTATTGCCGGTACTGAGAACCCTAAAACTTATTACCTAGCTATAATCGACCAATGCGAGACCGAGTTAGAGGAATGGCGGATGTCGATACCAGCTAATATCCGACCGAGTGAACCGTACCGGACGCACACGTTACAGGGTATGTTGCATCGAACAACTGCTCTTGGGATCCATTTACTATACAATAGTTTTAAATTGAGCCTTTGCCGAGCGACACTGTACTTGGCTGCAAACACTAGTCGTGTTGTAAGCCAGGCCCGCCAGGCTGAGAGCACGAGAAATATGATGGAGACATCGCGGTCCGTGTTAGAGTTGACGGCCTTCATTGATGTGGAACCAAACACACCACTATGGTAAATTCGACAGATTGGCCTTATATATTCCTCTTCTCTAACTCCTTAGCAATAGGATACTAGCTGGTATTCCAATTGTCGCTCTCTTCGTACTATTTGATTTAGTGGTTACAAACCCAAAACACGCCGAGACGGCAACAAATCTAGCTCTTCTTGACATGGGTGGCGGCCACTTCAGTAGGCTTGAGTATGCGAGTGGTGGTGGCCTCCCTGGCTCATTGATTGGCGAGTTTGCACATATTGCTCGCGAGTATGTGAATACCATAAAGAGAGAGGGCATATCGAATCAGATTGTTGATAAACAGTCACACGTATTGACGAAACCGCCAACCGAGACATCAAGATCTCTTGGTAGAACCGAGCAACCACCTCGTGAGAACGGTATCTCTCATGTATTAGATCCATCTCCAAACGTCGAGTCAGAGCAGGTGAGCATTGATCTTGTTTAACACCTAAATTACCCACAATTAATAGTAAACAGGTACCAGAACATATTTTCGACGGCGATGCATCCTTACCAATCGATGATGCCCTATTCTTCCCAATTAATGACGGATACTTTGAAATGGACGATGAAGTCCCTCTCGGTACCGATATCATGGATCTTTTTAACTCAGCCATGCCGGGTATAGATCCGTACTATAACCTAATGATAGGTGGCGATCCTCAAGGTTAGGGTGTTTTGAGTAGGAAGTAAAGGGGCGGAGTTGGGTCGATTTAACGACGAAGAGGTCAGGTTTTACGTATATTATATATTGAGTTTATTGTATGGTAAGGTTGCTCCTGTTTTGTAGCATTAATAATTGTGTATTAGAACAAGAGATTCTAGGAGTTAGGGAAGTCCCGCTGCTCTTGTTACAGAGTTGCGCGTTAAAGCTTAGGGGCGATAAAATTTACGAGTTAAATAACATATAAGAGATGTTCTTTGGCAAAATAAGCTACAAATCTACAAAATTGTATTCCGAATGATAAGATGTGTCCCATCTTACATTTTACTTGAGCAGATCTAAACATTTCGAGATGAGAATAGTAGACTTTATGATTATGAAACTATCATAATATCTGAGCATGCTTTAAGACACAATATATCAAGCGCTAACTGAAAATTTAAACAAGGCCTGGTGTATATATTTGGAATAGTTGGGTTGCCAAAGGTAATTGTTAAGAATGGACCATGATACCCTTAAGATGTAAAGCTTACTTACAATATAACCATTTATGCCAATTTTCCCTTTAGAAAGTGTCAGAGAGAACCCTTGATGTATGTCATACGTAGAGTGAATGTTAGAAGCAGCAGCGAAGCTGCTGTATAGTAGCCGTATGGTAGTATGAATATATTAACGCTTGACCTTCCATCCTCTTGCGAGGGGCGCTCCACGCCCCTTATACATATACCTATCATACGCTGATTTATACTTAATTCATACTAGCTCCCTTTATACCCTGACAGAAAGGCAAATAGCACCAAGCTCTTAATAAGTCACCATTATTAACAGAGGATATCACAGTCTCCTTAAAGTTGAAGAGATGATATTTCATTATAGATAAAAGCAAATTCCCAGGCACTTTTTAAAAAGTATGTACCTAGGAACTCTATCGTTAACGTACTCTAGGCCTAGCTAGTTAATACTCAACTCGATAACAAAGCAAGACAGCAAAAGAGCTTTCTATTGTGGTAACTCAGCCCGCTGTTTTTCATGCAGTAAATCCACACAATAATGTTCTATTCAGAGAAATAACCCCCCTCAAAAAATAAGAGCCGGTAAGTAATTAACTATCAGGTTTGTCCCATATCCCTGTATTTGACTTCGACTGGCATTTTAGTAGCGATTAGATGTGCTTGTATCCATGCTACTTAATATATTCCATATTTATTTGAGATACTAGTATATTTTCTTATATGAAACGGTTCCTGACAAAATCTGCAAGAACGTTTAGTACACACTACTCAATTTCGTGCAGAAACACTCTTTGCCTATAACATTTTTCTATGCAACTAAACTAACTTTTAGGATCCATGTTATGTACATCAACTGCGTCAAAATTCTGTTGGTGAGCTCAACCGCAGACTAATACCGTAAACGATTGTGTATATCTGTTGCCTCTTGCTGGTGTTGAGCTACATAAGCATAATCCTTTTTACTCTGTTGTTTACAGTTAAAAACTTGGGTTTACTTTTCATACCAGCAATAAACGGAGCCAATTCCTTGTCCCTTGGTGAGCATTTTCCTTCCTAGCCTCTCCCATTATTATCAGAATACATTTCTATAATAGAAGCTGCTTACGCTTGCCACTTCACATCGGATGTCAAAGGATTTCCTATGTCATCTGAGTCTAGACAACGGTAATGGTAGTATGTTACTATTTTCACAAGGCTCGTTTGCCTCTCATCCTCTAGCACTTCTACCTCTGGCATCTACGCACCTTGCCTACTACCAACCTTGTCAACACCCAAGACGTCCCCCGTAGATATGTTCTAGATTAGTAGAGTATCCCGTAGCCTAAGGCCAAGTTGATATGAATCGTCTCGATCGTCTTGACCGTCTTGACCTACCCGGCGTCAGGGCCAAGCGGCCGAGAAAGACGTCGCCAACGCACACACTGACCATGTCACATGTACACATTAGGACATTGTATCATCCCGCTTTGCGTACATAGCTGAAGTATCTCCTACAGTCCTTCTAAAATTAACCCTAGTTACCTGCTACTTCCTTCTGGGGTTTCAACTTTGGTCGTCACACAACCTCAACATCTTCTTTCCCTCTGCCTACATACCTGACCTATTTCCCAGTTGTTATTCTCAAAACTTCGTCTGAAGGAAACAACTCGCACTCCTTTTCCTCGAGATCTTCGTCCTTAAAGATCACGGAATAGTAGCGATTTGTTCCCTATTGCGTCTATATCTACTTATTTCCTTTAATAATTATTTTCGAAACTCCAACCTACCCTTGGGCATTACGCATCTTTTGCGTACACGACCTGCTTCTAGCAATTCTTATTTCAAAGTTACGCTTTAGTAACATAAACTTCTTTTCCTATTGGAACTTCACTATTGGATGTTACACAATATCTCTTTCCAACATCCCACGAAGAGCAAGCACACCACGGTCACGTTTTATTCTCCTTTACATACGCGCCAGTCTTGTTCATCAAAAGCCCTATTTGAAAGCTCCATCTTAGCTCTATTCCCGGAGCCTAATCATTGAACACCACACAGAATCTCTCCCTTCCAGACTGTCATCCTTAGAGGACACATACCTGCATTTTTGTTCCACTTTGGGTTATTTCTGACCCCCGAACGAGATGGCTTCGAACGAATCACCAGAGGCGGTTCTGAGAGACATGATGATGGAAGGACTTGGACAGTTTAAGCAGATGGCCATCGCTATTCGCGGGACGGCCGGTGAAGACGATGCCTCTCAGGTTATCGATAAATTTAAGTCCGACATGCTTAAGGCGTTCGGTGAACTTGTTGATGACAACATGGAGGCCATCAAAGCCGCCATGAAGAAGCAGCTTGCTGGCAATGGAAGCAAAGATGAGACTAAGAAGCAGTTGGATGTTGCGGCACCCCAGGTTCGCAAGCGCCCTGCCAGCGCCCTGGAACCCCAGGACCACGTCCGAAAGGGTAAGCTAAACTATACTTCTACATCAACCCAATATCTTAATCTCTTACTAATTCTATACTTTTTAGCGCCCCGCCGTGCTCTTTTTCCAGGCCCTCATCATCAAGAACCGGCTCGCCCGGCGTCCGCACGCGGTTATACCGCGCAGCTTCGGCCCGTACGCCCCAAGGAGGTCATAGTCATTTCGGATGACGACTACGAAGACAATGAAGGGGAAGAAGCTCCCGTCAAAGCTAGACGTAAATCTGAACGTACTTTGTCACGAGCTGTCAATTACAACGTGGCTGGTTACTACAAGGAGCGTGGCTTGCCCGATGCTTAAAAGGAAATACCTACGGCTGACTATCAAGCATGTGAACGAATGATGGTCTGAAAGGACTATAAGTATGATCATATGAGTGTTACTGCTCCAGGTCTGGTTGTTTTCGTTCTGGCAGGATGCGGGGCTTGTTTTGTGTTTGCGTGGATCGATGTGAGTAGGGTTGCGATGATTTGTGAGGCCTACGGGCTGAGAGGCGACCATAGTAGTCGTTCGCGTTGACTGGGTACTATATTAACCTAGTCAGTTCTGCCGAAAATCTCTTAGAAGTCAAGCTTTAATCGAATGAAAGTAGCATGCATACTTCGACGTTACTTCCTTATGCCCTTGCTCTATTGCCGTAATATGTACGAATACCTATAATACCTATAATTCTGTATCCCCTTATCTAGCCTACATGCAGCGTCCGCAAGTCACGTATGCTCCATGCTATGTGTAATCAACATCCAATAAGCCGTGGGACTAAAGAGCCTCGAACTCCGAGGTTCATAAACACCCACCTACTGCCTACTCGCCGATCCCGTAACTTCTAACCCGGCTGAAGAAGAAGGGCTTTCCATTCTTGAGCGGGAACTCTGCCCAGTCGTCTGTCTGCCTGTTGTAGCTCCAGAAACCCTTCCAGGTTAGCCTGTTGTTGTTATTCCTATTTATGGCTGATATCTTGCCTGTGCCTCGGAACGTAAGCTCCATGCGGTACATGTATTTCCCTACACCCTCTGTCTCGACATACAGGTCACCTTCCGCGTTGACTAGACTCGTCCCTGCATTAGTATTGTTGGTGTTGTCATTATTCTTATCCGCTGATGAGGATAAGCGCCAGCGCCCTTTTAGCGCGGATCCCATGACGGCGGAAGGTAGGTAATGGGGCCCAGAGCCACCGCGGTGCAAGGCCACATTATCTCGTGTAAGGTGGTGCACAACATGAGCAGGCTCGTCGGTGGTCAGTAGGCTGATGGCGGTGCCGTCGCGGAATAGCCGTAGGTACCGATAGTAGGTTACGATGTGAACAGGACTATTCCACGTAACCTGGTGCGCTGACGCCTGTCCCGGGCGGATATAGTTCACCGTGCTGATGTAGCATCCATTAAATCGCACCCTTGGACGCCGGCGGAACATTGTCTTCCAGGATGATGCGTAGGGCCCACGAAGTAACAGGTTAGTTGTTGCTCGACTCTCCTCTTGTCGTTGACGTGCCAGTTCCTCTAGAGTAAATACGTCATTGGAGTCGGCCAGTTCCTGTGTTATGTCTAGAGGCTCCCAGCTGATACCCCTTTGCCAATGGTAGTGCATTCCACCGAAACCAAATTCGTGACCCAAGCACACCCGTCGCCAGATTTGATCCTCGGTAGCTACCAAGTAAGCTAACCTCTTACAGACCCGGGCTAAACGCACGAAATCACCCACATCTGCGACCGCGACGTCTCGCAGGATATGGACGAGGATCTCGTCGGGCAGCACAGAAATGGGGCATGGAGGCGCTGCTACGCCTTCGCATTCTGGTGGTGCTCCCTCAATTTTAAGGCTGGAGAAGCTGGTGATGAGGTCTGGTAGGGACAATGCGAGTGCTCCATCATCTAGGGAGTGATGGGCAGTGTTGGGAACGGTTACAGGGGTGTGAGATGGGTTGATTTGACCCGGCTTTATCCAACGGCCTGGGAAGTGCTTATTACGGTAGGACTGGTCCACATTGTCGTCCATGCGGAAGGCCTTTCGATAGAGTTGTAGACTATCGCCGAGTTTACCGGTCGCCTCCCTCTCGACGGCTTTTTCGTAGAAGTCTAAGGCGGTCTGGGGCTCGTGATCTCTATCCTTAGTAGAGTCTTCATCGTGACGGCCGAGCTTCTGCCCTATTACGGATTTACTAGTATCTGGCTCATCGAAATGCTGGGGTTGATAGTATTCATCCTCATCTTCTACTTGATGGATAGTCTTTGAAGTTGATTTTCTATGCGTAAACTCATTTCTCCTCGGAGGCCTATTAGTTGTTATAGTTGAAGAGGATCCCGGCTGGTTAGGGACTGTCCTCTGCTGCTGTTGAGAGCTAGCAGTATTTCTTGATCGAGCCGAGACTTCGGCTCGCCATTGTTCTCTAAAGCTCTCTAGCTCCGATTGTATCTGCTGGGTCGGTTGGTCCATACTGGCAAACTATGGTCACAATTCTATGGATATGAATTTTAATGTACAGTGCTTAATTATGAATGGTAATTAGCGTAAAATCTGGCGTATCGTAAGTATTTTCTGTGTGGGTATTTGGGTATTAGAGAATGATTATGCATCTAGTGAGGATGGGGATTTTGAGGTGATTCGTGGAATATCGGATGAAGTTAAAAGTCGGCCTCTTGTAACGTTGAGGTACAATACAATGAGGTGCTCCGGCGTGACGGACTAGAGCTGCGCGGGATGCATTATCTAAATCCATCTTATCGCCGAACGAGTCATACTGGTTGTAGAGGGGTCCTAGTGGAGTAGTTGATCGCTAGCTCAAGACGATCCGATTGGGTTTGACATCATGGATAAGACGATAAGGGACCGTGCGTTATCTTTATCGAGAGCGGTTCTCGATTTCCGCTGCGTCGATTTGGAGTACCTAGCTCGGGTCCGGCCTAGGACCGGTAAATTCTCTTTAAAAAGATTTGTCTTGCCATTTTGTTCTTATGTATTTATTAATGACGCGAAGAAAACCGCCTCCCCTAATCTGGCCACTCACAATTTACGACGAAATACCTACGTAAGAAATCCTACATAGCAATACAATATCTTTACTACCCACTCGCTCCCCACGATATCGAGACGTCTTTTCTCTTCTTACGATAGATTGAGCTATCAGAAAGGGCGCCCCCGGCATAACCGGGGCCAGCGCATATAAAAAATGGCATCTAATCATAGCTTCGCTGGCCACAACCATGACCGACTAGGAGGAGGAGAAGACGCTTTTGCGGGCCAAACGATGGTTTCGTCCCAAGATGACGGTAACGACGGGGTGGATATCTCAGCGGGGCAGAAGATGCTTTCTGCCATTACCGGTAGTCTTCTCACATCGCTTCTGGGTAAGCTTTTCTTCATGTCACCTTAGATACAGGGCTATAAGCTGATATTATTCTGTACAGTCACTCCTCTGGACGTCGTCCGTGTCCGACTGCAATCGCAAGGTTCGTCGCAACCCATTGCAGACTTCCAGAGACTTGCAATTTCGTCACCCAATGCTTTTCGACCGTCGAATCTTGGAGTTACAGCGTGTTGCCGAGAGGTGTTCTTTTTGAATAACAATGCCGAAGTATGCGTCGCCGGTCCGCTTGAGAGCATATCTGCATCTGGGGAATGCGCCGTGGAGGAGGTACAGAAGAGGCGATTCAACTCGACTTTTGACGGTATGAAGAAGATTGCTCGCCACGAGGGCCTCACGACGTTATGGAGAGGTTTATCGCCGACGTTAGCTATGACCGTGCCCGCGAACATTATCTACTTCACCGGTTATGATTGGCTACGATATAGCAAGACAAGCCCAGTCAGCAAAATGACTAGGGAAGAATATGCGCCCATGGTAGCCGGCGCATCCGCACGAGTTGTTGCAGTTGCTGCGGTCAGCCCAATCGATCTATTCCGAACCCGACTACAAGCATCACCGGGCTCGACCGCAGCTGGCCATTTAGCAAATACTTTCAAGGGACTCCGAGAGATGGTGGCCGACAAGGGTTATAGCTCTCTGTGGAGAGGTTTAACTTTAACTCTCTGGCGAGACGTCCCCTTTTCGGCTATGTATTGGTTTGGCTACGAGACGATCAGAGGTAAGCTTACCGATGCGCGAGAAGAACGACGTGGTAGGCACTCGACTCGAGAGAACGATGGTTCAAGAGCGCGGCGGAGAACTAGGTCACAGAGCAGGGAGAGTCACGCAGCGACTTTCATGGACAGTTTTACTGCCGGCTGCCTTTCTGGTGCCTTTGCATCGACGATAACGATGCCATTCGATGTAGGTAAAACCCGACGGCAGGTTTATAAAGACACGTCGAACAAGGCTTTGCCCTCAGTGGAGAAGGCTGCAGAACCGGAAGCTCAACACATGCTTCGCCTCCTCTCGCACATCTATTCGACGGAAGGACTGGCAGGACTCTGGAGAGGATGGCTGCCTCGTACGCTCAAAGTTGCGCCGTCTTGCGCTATAATGATCAGCAGTTACGAGGTTGGTAAGAGAGCGTTTAGGAGCATTAATGAACGTAAAGCTCGGAAACACCACGAAGGTCGAGTTGACGAGCCTTGACATGTAGCATCACCCTTCTCCCCTCATTTCTGGATTTGCATTAGCAGGCGTTGATTAGAGTTATGATACCTTGCTTAGAGGCCAAAAGGAACCGGGACCACAAAATAGGGACGGTTGGACGGTTTGGTTTAATCACACGATATTCACTTAAGAGACGACTGCATAAATCGGAGCGGCCCCTAATGATGATTTGTATATTATTTACGGAAGTTAAAGGGGGAAAAGAAGAGGAAAGAAAAGAAAATAAAAGAAAAGAAGCAAAAGAGGCGATAGATCGATCATTACTCACAACTCGACACCGAAGCGTTTGATGAGCCTTTAGACAAATTAATACGATGATAATTCTGACGATCATTATGAATTATGTAGGTTGTGCTTGGACCTTTACTTCCTTTATTACACGTCATTTCTAGGACTTTTTGAGGCCCTGAACCTTGCGCATCGTAATCGCACAAGCCACTTTACGCGTGAAGAAAATCGCGTTAAGTGCCAAAAGGGGTTTCGCGTCTTGGAGACGCGTCGAGACTTGAAAATCCCCATTTAACATAGAATCTTGGACCTTTCCAATGTCAGCTTTTTTACAATTCAATTGTTCACTTTATTATACGCTTGCACGTCTGATTTGACCAAATCGTCAGAATTCCGACGTTTGTTATTTATTTGCATAAGAATTGTATTAGACTGATCCATTCCGAGGAAAAAAAAAGAAAGCTTTCACGGTGTCGTGTCTACGTCATTCAAGACACCTTCCGACTTGGAATATAGGTCACTTCTTAACTCGGCCTCGACCTCGTCTACGTATACACTTATACTATACAATGTCTTCCACAAAGCGCAAGAGCGAAGGTCTCACATCCGGTGATGCCAACAAGAAGCCTAAGGTGAACGCGAGCATAACATCGTTCTTCGGTGCACCTAAGAGCTCGCCCACCTCGTCCCCCGCGAAGTTTAGTGCGGGCCCCGAGTCGGCGCCCCTCAAGTTTGACAAGGACAAGTGGGTCGCGGGCCTAACGCCAGAGCAGAAGCGCCACCTCCAGCTTGAGATCCAGACCTTGGATCCTAGCTGGCTGGTTCACCTCAGAGAAGAGATTACTTCTCCCGAGTTCATTGAGCTCAAGAAGTTTCTTGAGAGTGAGGTTAAGGCCAATAAGAAGGTGTTCCCACCTAGGGAAGATGTCTACTCATGGTATGCCGATGTTGTATCTCTTCTTATGCTCTACCTACCTTCATCCTATAATGCTGCATACTCGATACGGAGAATTAAACTAACGTCGCCCCATCAGGTCTCGCCACACACCTTTCAACACAGTCAAGTGCGTGATCCTAGGCCAAGACCCCTACCACAATGTCAACCAAGCGCATGGCCTAGCCTTCTCCGTCCGGCCTCCAACCAAGGCTCCCCCTTCCCTCAAAAACATGTACATCGCGTTAAAGAAGGACTACCCGGACTTCGTGCCCCCGCCCAACGGCGGCGGTCTGCTAACCCCTTGGGCAGAGCGTGGTGTACTTATGCTTAATACATGTCTTACTGTGCGTGCGCACGAGGCTTATTCTCACGCGAACCGCGGTTGGGAGCGCTTCACGCAGAAAGTCATTGACTTGGTGGCGCAGAAGCGCACTCGTGGTGTCGTGTTCCTGGCCTGGGGCAATCCTGCCGCGAAGCGAGTTAGTAAGGTCGACACTAAGCGCCACCTCGTGTTGAAGAGCGTGCACCCAAGTCCGCTGAGTGCCTCGAAAGGGTTCTTCGACTGCGGGCATTTCAAACAGGCTAATGAGTGGCTTGCGAATAGGTATGGTGAGGACGGCATTATCGATTGGAATCTTAACCCTAGCGAGAAGAAGCCAGAGGAAGCGCGGAAAGAAGTTTCGCCACCTGTAGTAGCTGTGGGAAAAGTGGATGAGGAGAAGGGCGAGGAGGAGAGTAAAATCCTTCAGGAGCAGGGTGAAGAGGGCAAAGAGGGCAAAGAAGATAAAGATACGGCAAGTGATGCTGAATCGAAGTGAGTTTATTTTCACAAATTGTGCATGATGCGGGTTAGGGATATAGGGTGTCCGAATATGTCCTTTTCTAGTCGTATAGGTTTACTGGTCGGCGTTCTATGTGGTTTATAGGCGCCTGGGCTGGCGTATGCTCGTAGTATATCGAGATTGTATAAGGTTGAGAAAAAAAAAAAAAAGCCCTTCGGGAAGAGGCGGCGCATGTGAATAATACCTAGTTTGTTTAAGTTATGAACTGTGCACCTCGGTAGATAATAGCATGCTTTGCATCTGTGATAGTCGGTATTGCTATAATCGCCGTCTGTTTCATCGCCTACTCGAGCAACATGGCCTATCAGTTGAGCGCACTCGAAACATGGCGAGTAATGAGCCCATCTTTGTTGAAGTAGTATAATCGGTTAGCTAAGATATTGTGCAATAAGATGACAAAATGTTTATTGTGATAGGTTTGACGAATCGTCGAATACCCGCCTAGAACACCGTCTAACCTAGGAACATGCAATTGCTCGACCCTAGAAGCGAAATGAAGGGTTCGCTTCTCAAAACGAATCTCATCTAACGCTACAATGAACTACGTAAGTAATTATGATGGCGTTCGCAGACATCATGCCACTAGTACTATAGATAAAATGGCGGTAACTATGCTGGATCCGTTAAACGCAATCTGCTCATAAGCGAGCGATCCAGTAATCTAAGATTGAGATCGAAACCGAGATATGAAGGGTACTTACACAGGTATGAGCTATGGCAATGGCACCATAGCATCTTGGTGCATAAACGGGATCTGCGACGACGTTTCGCTGTGATGCTTCATAGCCTAGGTAGCTTGCAAGGCTTATCTAAATGGATATGTCATCATCTGGATATGTCATCATCGGTATTAAGCTCGATCGAGGCCGTTGAAGAATTGTCTCGGGAACCGGAAATGGAGACCTGGCTACCCCACCGTAGACTACCGTTACATGCCGCAGTTGTACATAACGAGGTACGTATGTAGTCTGTTTGTTTCATTTCTACATAGGGATTGCTGCAAGGGAGATTCCGCTAATAGATAAGTGCTAGATCTTTTAAATTTTATTTATTGATTTTTTTATATTTTTTTATAAAATACCAAAGATAGAGGCAGGTAATCAGTCAGCTAGGTAGCCCGTTCTCTCTCATGTTCTTGCGAATGTGATGTGTCTGTCGTGTAAGTATGGCCGCTGGGATAATCGTGGTTGTGGAGTGCTTCGTGAATAATATATAACATCCAGATAACATGTGCATAAGCCCGAGATCCCACGCTAGTCATGCAGGTCCCTTCATCCCCTACATAGATTCATTGAATGTTCTATGCAAGGCGAGCCACACACCTGCACAAGTATGTTGTACATCGGAACTGTTCAGATAAATTGTCGACAGGTACACACACTTGGTTTAGTGGCGTTTTCCAGAGTCAGCTTCTTAAGTAAGAGGCTCAAGCAGACCTAAGTTTCAAGGACCTGGAAGCCCCACGCTCCTCGCCGTAATTTTGCATTACCTACATACTTTTTTTCTGACCTAAGAAAATCGTACAACCAGGCAGAGAGAGGGACGGCTCGAGGAAAGGGAGATTGCAACATACTATGTATGTAGTATCCGGCCAATGTCTCGCACGAAACCCCTTGGAAGCCCAATGCGCAGTCATTGGACGCGAAAAGTCGCGATCGGTGTAAGACACGCTTAATCCAATAGCATTAGCGTTTCTATACCAATAGCTCGCAGCTACATAGTAACTCTCCGAATCAGGCTTCTCCTGTTAGGGGGTGACCTCAACACAATTGCCAACTCATCTAAACCCTAGCCTATAAGAAGCGACCGACCGAACTGGGTCCAACGGGTTTCGTGAATTAATTGGCTTCGGATTCCGAGTGATGAGTTGTGCTCATGCAAGGTCGACGCCCTTTTAAAGAATGATCTGGGCGAGGAGGAAAGGGGCGCGATAATGTCTTGGCGCTTCGCTCCAAATGATCTATCCCGGTGATCGGTGACAGTCAAGACGACAACCAGGACATAGTAAACCAGGAAAATTATCTTTCCGATGTTCATTATTCCTGTTGTTTTCATATAACATGTTACACAGCACGAAAACGGCTACAAACAGAACCAAATCCAGATTAAATATAGCTTCAAACGATGGAAAGGAACGTTTAGGTAACCATGCATTGGATGAATTTGGTCAATGGTGACATCGGAGGTGGCATTTGAAATAGAACTGCCGATGGTGTTCCGATAATGCTCAGCCCCGTCTGTTCAAATCTCACGTTGCAGGAGACGAATCGAGCTGCTGCCGATCGAACCCAGGCCAGGTAGTATTTCGTTTCACGGCCGCCATAATAGATGCCCATAGCAACATAATGGAAGACGCTTCTCAAGAGATACGCTGGAAGTGAAGCTATCGTCAAAATAGATTTGGTACAACACTTGCTGTTTGGGCCGATGTTGGATGGTTCGAGTTTGAGCTGACAGCTAATTTACCAATGACTTGGTAACTCACCCGGTCTAGTCAGAAAACTACGGTCCTGGTTTTCGTGCTAGTGAGGCAAACATGGAAGTTCGCAGGTCACCCAAGCGGAAGAGAGATATAGCGGGACCTATGGGCTTTTGACGCGGGCGAGCCCACTTGATGTATCTGTGTTGTAGATTCATGACATGGATATAAATTCCATGTGAGATGTGAGGTTGGAAGAAGTGGTCTACATACATACTAACTATGTAGGTTCTAGGTTCGGGTTGCTACATCTCGCCAATAACGATGGCTTTTTCGGGGAAGACACTTACTTGGTAAAGTCTGACCGGGTGCCGCCTGATTACCACTTCCCGCCCTGTAATTAAATTAGAGTTCTTGGGTGAGAACGCGACCTGAACTTATAAAGTATTCTCAGCCGCGCTTAGGCGGGAAAGTGACTTCTAGATACTTGCGTTCTTGCGTTCTTGTTTAACACAGAAAATCTAACGGTGCCTTGACCACGTTGGCCAACGCAACCCCTGCTGCACCTTCTCCACGCATGCCGGACACGTACTGGGCCATCCAATTACAGCTCTGGACCTTAACGGCGCCTACCTGGTGGGCTACCACTAGAAGAGCTAAAATAATATCCTACAATGCTGCTATGCCTAGAATAGGTAGTCTAAGCAAGCGCGCTAATGTACATTTACCAAGCTTGGAGGTGCGGGTGTACTAACTATCAAAGGTAGATTTTGGGGCAGTAGCGAGGACGATTTCCTTGATCCGTCATTTATGGGAACCTCGTCGAAGTCTGGACCGCCCCTTAATATTATTATTTTTCTCCCCTTGGCGATTGGAACTTTTTTGAACTCTACCATGCGTGCATCTTGATACCCTTCGTTTTGCCGCTTCACGCATATTCGTGAACGCTTCAATTCTAATCGTTTGATCTTTCATTACTCTTTTTCTTTTTTTTTTTCGCCATTCTGTCGAGGTGTGGTACCCTCCTATTGATTCATACCCTGGAGCTGGGGTTTTTTTCCCACCGGTAAAGAATATCTCAAAAACATACCTGGTTCGAATGCGTCGAGCTCCGTTGGCAAATACCGTTCGATAATATTACTTGATACCCAACCCCCACTCTGTTGGCGCAACTCGGACAAGTCTTCCTTTACAAACATTTTATGCGTTAGCCCGCATCATAATTCGACTATCAAAATACCCACTTGTCTATATCCAACGTTCTCGAACTTAGATTTACGTGGTGTTGTGAACGGAAACATATTTTCCCATCTAGACGGGTACCTCGAGCCTACCAATCACCATGCCGAGCCTCTTCTCTCGAATAAGGGGCAAAGATGGCGCGAAGTCTAAGAAAAACGGCAACCTAGCTGATTTAGCAAACCAATTGCCTGACAAGCCGCGCTGGGAAGATGCGTATACGCGAACAACAGTAGAGCCCGAGGAGGTCCAAGAATTAGTAACGCGCTGCACGGAGGAAGTTAAAGCTAGGGGTACGAATAACTAGCAGAAGAATCCTATCTTACTTGAGCTAGTATAAGCTAATCCGTTCGCGACGCGTAGCTCTCGATCTTCCGTTTCTCCTTCTCCCATTCCGACCGACTTCTGATCCTAGCGCCGTGCGCACCTTCATCCGCCACTTTTTCAACGATGAGCAGAACCTACGCGGTGAAGCCCTCGTACAGGAGCTACGGATGACAGAGCCTATGGTGTGTCCTGCTAACTAGAACGATGCATGCTATTTTAAGAAATTCTCATTAACAAATCCAGGTCATATCGGGTGTCCTAAAATGGGTATGGAGCAGATTGCCGGGCGGCATTGTGGGCTGGGATGCCTACGAGCTTTTCAGAGTTGGAGAGCAAGGTACGACCTATATCTACTGAGTACGTGTGTAAAAATAGAATGCTAAGGAATAACTTATGATTTAGATTCGAATATGGCCCGCGATTCCTTCTCTACCTTTATTCCGTTGAGCGTCGAGAATCAGGCACGATCACATATCATATTTGACTACTTCGATTTACTCTCAGCCATCGCAGCTCATGGTAAGTCGAATGGCTTCGGCGGTCGTAAACTGTCTCGCATGGCAGCTTGGTGGGCCTTCGAACACAAGGATACTGGGAATGGTTTCGACGGAGGGTATAAGTCATGGCTGAGGTTTGCATACCCCCAAGCCCCAAAATTAAGATCGGTTCGCTAATAAATCCCAGTGCCGCGGATGCGACGAGCCATCTGTTTTTCGCCTATCTCAGATCCTTATCACCCCAGCAGGCTCGCGCAGGTATTTCCATGCTCCCTATGTCCTTGCAAAAGTTGCTGCAGGAAACCGAGTATCCCCCACAGGCGCCGTCATTATTGATGTCATCAACGTACAGGGTCGTCATGATTGTCGATACTGTGTCGTCTACGCCGTTTGCGCTTTTGCGCCGTGCTAATCATTTCCAATACCGCGATGAGGACCAAGCTCTTCGAGAGTTTTCTGAATACGAGGATCCCGTGAAGGCCCTAACCGAGGAGTGCCGCAGAGTTCTTAAGGCGATATCTCTTGCGAATCAGTCTCAAGTTTCTAGCTCGAAGCACTCTACTGGTCTACGAGATGCGTCATGGTCGCGATTCGAAGATATCGGCTTTGGAGGCGCTCTGGAGGAAGAGGACGAAGACTCGGACTCACTTAAACTTAGCCAAACTCGAAATCCCCGTGGACTACGGACTACCCCCGCGTCGGGCGCGAACCTTGGCAGACCAACTACTCCATCCTGGGCAGACTTCCTATCGTCCGGTTTTGTCGATGACGCACCGAATAGCCCCTCGAACCTCCTACTACCCCCTGATAAGATTCTGCCCCCCATCGAGACAACTGTTAGGCAGCGTAGCTCGCAATCGCACCGCCCACGTCTAGAGAGCGACCGTCAGCTAGAGCCTGGCGAATTAGCCAGTATCAGTCGATTCGACTTGGACGAGGCGTTCTGGTGGGTGTGGATGAGCAGCTTGGCGCCCGAAGAGACTGCAGAACGTAAGTCGGCATTTGGTAGGTGTTCTGTTCTTGAGACAGTTATTCGTCAAGGCAGGTGGCTCGTGATGGAGGAGATGGTTAAGGGTGCAGCCCCGGAGCCCGATGCCGGCGCGTATATCGCGGAGAAGAAAGGCCTTTTCAGCTGGACAAGGCGTAACAGAGGAGTTTCCCGAAGCAAGTCAACTGCTAAGTCAAGTAGCGCCAAGAATGATCGTTTGAACCCTGGTGGTGGTGCCGGCGCTGGCCTAAGCAAGACCAGCATCGGACCCGACCAGCAAGCCAAGATCCAGGCAGCGGCGCAAAAATTGCAGGCCAAACAGCTTCAAGAGCAGCAGGCCGGCCCCAAGGCAGAACGACGCGGGCGTACGGATACCGAGGTGATGAGAGAGAAAACTCAAAGCATCCTTACCCTGCAACCAGGCGTCGTAAATGTAGCCTCGCCGGCCATGAAATGGGCCAGTAAGTACGACAAGGAAACTATCCGCGCAGCATATCTCGGCAACTCGTTCGCTGGACGTGGTGTATCACAGACGTCGCTTCAGATGCCTAGCCATCCTCCTGGAACGAATGGGCTCACGGAAAATGGCGATAGTCCCAAACCGGACGTCCAGGAACACCCGCTGTCTCCTATTTCAGTTCATTCTCAGCCTGAACCTGAGCCAAAAACCCCGGTAACGCCCAAACCTGCTTCGGTTCCGGCTCCCGTTCCGGAAAAGAAGCTTGCGGCTCCGCAACCGATTCATCCGGCTCAGCGATCGGAACAAACCGGTCGAGAATCGCCTTTGCCTCCTACTCCGCGTGAAGGGAAGAGCGTAGAAGCAGCCCGCGAGACTATACTTTCCCCTGAACCAAGTAGTCCCGAGGGCAAGAAGCATAAGAGACTTCATAAGGAAGACAAAAAGTCCAAGTCGAGCGGTTTCAAGAAGCTATTTGGCCGAAATAAGAACCGCCAATCCAAGCTACCCGAGAATGCTGCCGCAGATGTGAACAGCATGCTAGCGGCGCAACCTCAGACCCCGGTACCGGCGGCTCAACCACCTACGTCCCCGGAACCAGTTGCATCTCCGGATCTCGAAGCTTCCGTAGAACGAACCGAAGAAAAGACGCCGACGCAAACTCCAGTAACGCCGATGCGTCCCGGACAAGGATATGAGCCATCAATCGACGACAATCTATCTCGTGTCGATACTGCCGATGCCGCAGAAGCTCACACCGAGTTCTCCCGCTTCGATCAGGGCCCTCTCCTAGACCAGCCTGCCTTTATCCCCGATGATGATCAAAGTGTCGATTCTGCCGCGCCGCCACCTATTGCCAGACATTCTAGCCGCCACCCTGCCCTAGATGACGATGATGACGACGATACAGGAGCTCCATCACCAAGTGTGCCTATGCAAGACCGATGGGCCGCCATTAGAAAGAATGCCGCCGAGCGGGTCGCTCGACCAAGCGAAGAGCAAAGCCGGGGTGCATACAGTAAGACGACGGACGACGGCGACGAAACCAGCGGCGAAGAGAGTAAGCACCCTAATTTTTTTTTTCTCTTTGCGTAGTAATCCAATCGCTAACGTATAGCAGCAATTGAGTCCCGTGTAGCTCGAATTAAGGCTCGTGTCGCTGAACTAACAGGTAACATGGAGGGTGGCAGCGGCCCCGTAACTCCCTCCGGTCGCCGCTAGGAGCGGCGTTTTAGATGACGACTTGGCTACGATACAAACGGATATCTGCATTATGAATTCGCCTGCATCTGCACGCCTGGAGTTCCTTCGGACACGCTCTCCGCTTTAGTTGTGCTCGGTATACCAAGGCCGATTATTCATTAATATCTAGCATTAAGCACTTTTCTTATTTCGATGATACCATTAGAACATGCTCATCCCATGTTTTTTTCGCAGCCATAAGCAGACGAGGAGGATTTAGTTTTACTAATTTGAACTTTGACGTCCAACGTACAAACACGGTTGGAATTTTCCAAAATCAGCCACTATTCGGTTTCTTACGAAAATCGCTTCAAGGCGACAGTAACCCTGGATGTAAGAGCGCATAGCTTGGCTATGGACCGGACATTTTCTTGGGTTGCTGTTGCATCTGGCGTGGAAAAATTACAAAGCACTACAACGGACTAATCCTTTTTTTCGGTTGTTTTTCTGGCTTCCGAGGTGAAGAGTAATGAGACGACGAGGGGTGGGAGATACCCATTCGCGCGCGCGGAATAGGAAGAGGGGAGGAGGAGCTTGGAAGATACCTTGGTGCTTACTTTGTTCGAGGAAGCACCCGACTCGTCTTTTTTTTTTCTTTTTTTTTTCTCGTTGATTTCTTCGATGGCAAATCTTTTTGGTCAGCTGGATTTTTCGGTGTAGGCAATAGGCCACCAAAGTTAACTAGCAGATTATTATCTTCTCTCCAGATGTGAACAAGCAGCCAGTCAGCCAGCGTCCGAAGGCGAGGCGCGAGGCTCTATTCCGGAGCTAGGCGCTGGACGCTGGGCTTTAAATACCGTTTTCGGTAGATATGGATCATCTCAATAAAACATTGTGTGAACCCGATACGGAGTTTCTCGCTGGTGGAATTATTTGATAGTGATATTGTGAATGCTTGGTGTATGCGTAAGTTGACTAGTTTGATAAAGGGGTGTCCGTCCAACTTGTCCTATTCTATTCAATTGTAGTTATAGCATAGTTGATGGTAATTACGACCTATTCCGGATGTCAACTCGTCATCTTACTTCGTCCTCTGACTTCTAACTAGGGCGTACAGACCTAAATGCTCAGTATAGTATACTCCATCGTGAGATATATCCGTGTTAGATCAAATACCTACCCGCGCCACGTCTATACTCCGGCTAAGCGAAAGCCTAGTCGCGGTCGCAGTCCCGGCCCGGCCCGGCCCTCGACCTCGGACTTGGCACGGCCTGTACAAAGCATAGCCATCTGATCTGCTTAGCCTTTACTCCGTTTACCCGGTTTACCTATCTGCCTCGTGAGGAGATCAGACGCTTTCCTCGGCGCAAATACGGATAAATAGATCAATACGAAGTGCTAAGCTGGGCAAGCCACAGCTAACCGGTGGACAAGTAATACAAGATCCTAATTCATCTCGCCATCTCGCTCTTCGTGAGCCGCGCGTCTGCGCCTATTTGCCTACATAGCCCGCCGGCCTAGTACAACGCGACCCCGACCCTGAACCATAACAGCCCTAGCCAGCTAATCAGCCCTACGACCCAAGCTACGCCTTACCTCCCCACTCACGGACGCTATAGTTCGATCCCCGGGTGCACGACATTACACCCCAGGACTATACATCTCTATCGTCTACTATTCAGCTGGCTTACACAGGCAGTGAGGACGACGGCATGCAATGCAGGTCTGAGACAACGCGGAATGGAACCGCATGATAGTTCCGTAGTAGGTAGTTATTGGTGTGCTGCCATGGACTCGGCGACTTGGCCTTCGTGATGCATGCATATGTACGGGTACGGACATTGTATGTATACCTACATTCGCAAGGTGATACGGGGGAAATATCGTTGTTAAGTGTTAAGGGGTGGGGGCTGTTTCTCTCTCGTCCCATCTTTACGGATAGAAAGAGTGTAGAGATTGAGGACAGGAAATCCTATAGTATCCTAATCTACATATTCACTTCATCCTCTACGCACGAAACCCCGAAGGAAGCACAGACAGACCGAAAAGAAAGAACGTAAACAAACCTGCATAACTACCGTACGTAACTAGGTACCTAAGATTTACGTCCGTAACGAACACAGCCTGTTACTCAGCTCGCCGACCAAGGGGATACCTATATACATTCAAGCCCTACCAGCCCTGCCAGCCCTAACTCCCGCGCCGGTAAGCCACCATGTCATGTCTGACCTGTAGGATCTAGCGACCTTTCCGAATCCTGCATTTACGATGCCGATATCTTCTTATTGGTCGACATCTGCCGGCTCTTCATCTGAACTATCCAAGGCATTTTAGTTGGTAGTATCGAGCCTTTGGTAGTTGAGGTAAATCGGTAAGATGGGATGATCGACATCATCTGAGTTTCTCAAACTGTTACTATTACGCCCCTTTTCTATGTACGTAGTAATAATGTAAACCACCAAATCACAAACATCACAGTAGAACAATGAAAAAAAAGAAAAAAAAAGGGAGGGAGGGGGGCAAGAATCAAGGTCAACGCGAGTCTCATTCAGGATCTGGTAACATGCCCAATCCGCCGCTGGTATCTCTAACAAAGAATCCTAGGTAAATCAATCAAACTGCAATAGTGTACAAGCTGTAAGTTCCCACCAGCCCCAACGCCGTCCACATGTTTCGTCTCTCACGCGCAAGTTTCCCGTCTCCAACTTTTTTCCCGCGTAGAAAATGCGATATCAAGACAGCAAAGTCGCACCACAGAAGTTCCCATTACTCATTCGTCATGCCCGTCTCTCTAAAACAGCGGGTAAAGCTGTATTGTCGTATGGTTATAATGGTTTTGGTAAAAGGGGCGAAAATCTTCAATCAGTTGCAAAAGTGACCATGAAACGCCCCTGAGCGCCACGCCATGCCGTAGAAGTGAAGCAAAATGCAATTGCATGGCGTCAAGCATAAACGAGCGAATTCGCCACGGGTCGAAGTCGAAGCTGGCAAGTGCCGGGTAAAAGGCGGAATAAAATAAACGAGGTATCCAGAAATCCAGTGCGGATCCAGTTATGAATGCCCGTCGATGCTCTCTAAAATGTTGTACAGTTGCGACTCGAGTCGCCATATAAATACGAATTAAACCGAAACGGGATAAATATATAACTGACCAGAAGGCCTCAGAGTTGGCATCATAACGGTGTACTACTAGCCGTCAACCTTTATTCTCTTGAGCTCGCCGCCTTCTGGTCCGTCCGAACCGTGATTGGCCGTTATATCCGGGCTCTTCCGCTTCGTAGAGCTCAGTCCGGTATCGTCCCTTAGAAAGGAAGGACCCGAACCAACCACCGGCGTAGCAAAATTTAGAGGACTCGGAAGCGTGTTGCTATCAGTACCTCGGAAGTTCCATTCCGGATAGAAACTGCTGGGACTGGGCAAGAATTCATTGTTAAGGAACCTTGATGGGAGCGCTGATACGGGCGTGTCGATGTTCATACTGTTGTTTTGAGTTTGAGGGTGGGGTCTAGCAAATGGATTTGGCGGGCCGGTGGCTCCCGCAGATAGCATGGCCGATGCTGATGGCGAAGGAGGGGGGAGAACTACCCCGGTCCCGGGGCCTTCTAAACCGTTCCGACGCGTTGCTTGCGTAGCCGTGTCCGTGGTAGTGCGGGGTGAAGTAGCCGTATCACCACCAGCTGTGCTACCGTTGTCAGACTGCTCCTCAGGGATCTGGACCTTTAGACGGGGGCGCGCTCCGCCGCCGACCTTTAGGCTGTTCGAGCGAGAGGGAGGGGTGAATGTAGTCTCGGGAATCGTAGGAATAGAATTGCGAGAATGGCTCAAGTTAGAAGTGTTAGAGCGCTGGGGAAGAGGAGGGGATGAATCGGGTTTGGATCGCGAAACAGCGCCTACGTCTACCGACTGCGATCGGTTTCCATCATCTTTTGTCCGGGGTTCCGCGTTGAACGAGGCCATGTGCTGAGACAAAATCGATCGGTTCTCGTCGATCGGAGTGAAGATGCTATGCTGCTTACGCGCCGGCATTTTCTTGATCGCAGACACAGTGTCTAATAGTGGTTGGCTAGATCGCTCCTGGGGCGGCTCGTGCTTCGGTTCCATAGGCGCAGGAGGTTGTTGTGGTTCCGCCGCGTGCTGATGCTGGTGCTGGTGCTGCGGAGGCTCTAGATGCTGAGGGGGTGGTTGTGGAGACGTGCGAGGAGCTTGCTGCGGCGGTAGCTGGTGAGTAGGCTGCGGCGGAGAAGGACGCGGAGGTTGCGGAGGTCCCTGCTGAGGATAGCTAGGAGGTACGGACGATCGGCGCTGATCTTCCATATACTGCTGGACTTGGACAAGCGGCTGAGCATTGCTGTATTGGTACTGGGCTGGGGCTGGCGGCGGGATTCCGTGCTGGTAAGTAGATTGGCTCTGTGGGTTGTAGATAGCTGGCTGAGGCATATACGCGTATCCATTAGTAACTGGCTGGGGAGGTCCCGGTTGAGGGACTCGCAGGTCGCGGCGGGGATCATTTCGAGAGGACGGCCTAGACACGATTTGCGGTTGCGGTGTGTGACCCCGAGGTGCGAATGGCATTCCGTTAACGGGAGGCGAAGGGCAGGGAGTATGATGCCTCAAATGTTGGAAATGATGCTGGCCTTGGAAATGGGGAGGAATCATCTGGGGTTCGACAGAGCCTTCGTGGCCATGTGGGGGTGTGCCTTCACCATCTTCGTCGTCGTCGTCATCGCCGCCGTTGAAATCGTGCGGTCCTTTATGTTCGTTCGGAACACCATGCTATCCCTTTGTCAATCATATTGCCCCCTCAAAATTTGCGGGGACGGATGAAACCAACATATGAGTATCTTGTGATCAGATCTCTCATGTCGCTCGAAGAGTACTCGTAAAGCTTCTTATTGCTGCCAAAGATAATCACGGCGACATCGACGGAGCAGAGCACGGAGAGCTCATGCGCCTTCTTGAAAAGACCACCCTTTCGCTTCAGGAACGTGCTATAGGACAGATATGTTAGCCATTGAAAACGGACGCGGTTGGAAAAGTCGAGGGACTCGGATCGCAGAAGGGTAGCTTACACAGAGCGGTTTCTGTCGTCCTTGATGGCTTTGATCTCAATCTTTCTCCGCCCCATCTTGTCGACTGTAAATCTGAGGTATATTGAAGAAAGAAAGAAATATAGATTATAGAAATGTGAAAGGGACAAAGTAGGTAAGCGATAAGGCTTCGCCTCCCAATTGCCGCAGGATTTTTAACTCTGACGGGTATGGATTCCTCGAGTCTGTTGGCAATAACTACGCGACTGGTAGTAATATAAAATATATTTGCCCATCCAAGGCCCGGTCCGCGAGGAAAGAAAGTTATGGTTATTTCTGACAAGCAGAGACCAGCGGAGAGGAAGGTTTCAGGCTAGTATATACTGGACTAGAAGTGTATGGTACCGGGCTGGACAATTTGTGTCGAGCGATGACTTAATCTGACGTGAAAGGGCTGAAGGGCTGTAGTATGTAGTCGAGTGGATGTTGGCCGAGTGGATGATGGAGTGAGTGGATATGGCGAGTTAGATATAGAGGGTTAGGAGGAATAGCCGGGTTCCAATATTTGAAACGGGTCGGCGGTGGTTTATGGATGGTTCTTGTCGAACGGGTTTATCCACGGGAGAGGAGGTGGAGGAGCTGTGGTAGAAGTATCTTTCTGAACTCTGGCTTCTTTAGACACGTTCTTGGGGATGGTGTATGTATGTATAAAGTATGGTTCAAAAGTATGGTGCATGGAGTAAACAAACTAGGCTATGATGGATTGTCGTCTCTCTTTTTTTTTTTTTTTCTTTCTTGAATCAGTTTCCCGAGATATACATTGATACAATACATCAATCGGTGCACTACTTGGGACTTGCAGGACGATGGGGCTGAATCTGGCGTGGTTGGTTCTAATAATAGATAGAATCGTGTTCACTCGAGTTTTTTTGTGTGCGGGAGAAACAGAGAAAGTGGGAAAAGGTCAAGGAATTGGGGGGAAAGGAAAAGAGAGGGAGGGGGGATGGTGTCACACACACTTCAGGACAAGGTCTGCTTAAGAATTCAAGCATGCTAAACCAGGTGAGGCCTAGTTAGTTAGCTTAGCCAGGTTGATACTTCTTAGCAAGTATTGATGTACTATGCATGTACATACATAGGTGTGCTGCAACACTGCTGTGGTGCACACTACAGCATATATGTAGGTAGGTACAATACACTACGCAGCTACGTAACTACACTAAGCTATCAAGTATCCACTTAGATATTGCATCTTTTCTACCCTAACGCAGAAACATACAGTTTCCCAAGTCGGTAACTAAAGGTACATACAAACCCAGCCTTACGTAAGTCTGATGGTTGGTTGACAGGATAGTTTTAATGCAGTTAGGTACCTTCCAGTTAGGTACATAATGTACAATACCCTCCTAGCTTGGGTACACTAGCCCAGCCTGCCAGCCCTAGCGTGTAGCGCGACCGAGTGCCACAGGAGAGAGAGTAGTGTAAAAGACCCCTGCAGCCCTGGCAGCAAGCCCCGGCCGCCTCTTTCTGTAGCCTGTTTGTTTGTCTACTGCAAACTGCGAGAAACAGCGTATTGATGCACTGCAGCTGGATAAAATGGCGGAGGCTGCAAGGACCAATGAGCCAAACTAACGTCCGTATGTAAAAGAAAAAAAGAACAGCCGTGTGGCTTAGACTGACTACAAAGCGCCCAATCGCCCTTTTGAGAAAGTCGAGTAGAGAGATACATGACACGATGCACTCCAGCCTTACAGATTTACCTACCTATAGGTACAGCCCCGAAGGGTAGAGACGAATCGGTACTCGGACAATTTGATTCTTATTCTTTGCTCACTTAAGGGATTCAGATCATTGGTATTGCACATTGTCGTCATCAATCACCATCGTGAACCCCCTAGCCATCTCTTCTTACCGCAACACGAGCCAATCAACATTGTACCGTGGTCTGTGGCTCGAAGTCCCTAAAGAATCCTTATCCACGGGGAGAAAAGTTTCATGACTTGAAACCGCCCCCAAACTGAATTCTCATCCCTCTTACATTGTACACGCCAGTCACCCCTTGCTGCGTATATACATACATATTAGATATAGCGGTACTTACGCCAATAGAGCCTCATGATGTAGTACATAGTATATATACATAATAATACGTATTTTACCCACATACATAGGAGTGTATAATATCAGGGGCATCAATTTAAGCTTCGATGTATATTTTACGTCTTTTTACTTCTCGAATGTCTTCAATTTCTGAAAATCTCGAGTTACACCCGCGGCGTCCAAAGGCTATGTGTTCTCAGTGTTGTATAGAGTCCCCTTGAAACTGCCGCACTTCGAATTTTGCCGCTCGCTAAGCTCGCTAGAAACTCACTAAAACGTGTTAACTCGTATATTTGCCCTTGCGTCGCGCAGTTTCCCGGCTGCTGTCTGATACTATACAACTGTGCTGGCTTCAATATGGATAATATCCGTAAGGAGAAGACCCTTGCGGAGATCTACGAGCACCGGGTCCGGGGAAAACAAGCCCAGAACGGTCTCTGCCTCCGTCCTTACCTATCACATCAGACGAGTCTGTCTGTTCCTACGTAATACCTAGCACTTAGATAGATGATGGTACATGTTACGCAGCTTGCAGATTTGACGCTTGTCTGTCTGTTTGTTTCTCCAAGTATAGAAAAGAGGATTATGATTATAGAAACAGTATACTCTTGTCGGGCGAGTCCTTGCACGCTATAGCACTACCACTATTGTAGAATCGCGACAAAGCCGCAACGCATGGTGAAGCAGATCGATCAACCTCCATCACCGCTGTTACCCAATATCTATATTTCTATATTTCTAACTTGATCCGCCATTCACAGGGAGTATAACCAAGCCTAAGCGCGAGGGACGGAGTGTTCTCGCTGGCGATTCGGTGCCGGGCCCGTCCTGCACCAACATGCATAATACATTTCTAGGGTTGTTACAATATTCGGTAACACAACATGAGGTTCAAGACTAATCGGGACGGTGAAGTAGCGTAATAGGTAGTAGGTTGATACAAGGAATAAGATAAAAACAAAAAGGCCGGATAAAAACAGTTAGGAGACAGAACGGTAGGATTTCATGCCGCTTGGCAGTGCAGCCCCTCAAAATCGGGGCCGATATATCTAACGGCGGTTAAGCGCCGGGGAACGGGAGAGTTTCTATCTTTCCAACGAAGAAATGTCATGTCTGTCTTTAGCTGCAAGCAATTACATGACATATTACAAGGCTGGGCAGACAGATGTGTGCAATCAGCAATCAGAATCTATAATTTTGCTATTTTACAACTTTTGCACCTTGCACCTTGCACGCATTCGCATCGCATCTGCATCTCGCATCCTCGCTCGCATGGCCCCCCCGGGACCCGGATTGGTCTGTGTAACTTAACTCGATAGTTTAGGTATTCCACTATGCACGACAGCCGAGCCGAAAATGCTAAAAATAAGCTATTTATAGCATCACATGGCCCCACCGCACTCCGCATCCTCACCTTGCTACCTACTTCGACCAATTAACCCGTAATATCGCGCGACTATGTGGGCTAATTTATCCCCAACTCGTAGTAATTTGCCCGAATTACTGGCCGAAGCAAAACAGTTTACCCTCCTGGCAGACATGGGTAAATGAAACCAAAATTGGTTACTTGGCCCGGGCTGTTCACGTTACGATGTGCGGGAACTTTACATAGATTATGCTACTGTTACTACTATTATATGCATGTCATAGCATCCCGTATTCCAGGACGAAAGGAACGAGAAGGAAACGAGACCAAAATTTCTGAGACTTGACACAACATACTACGGACAAGTTTGAAAAGTAAACTCCGGAATCTCCTTTACAGCAAAAGCTCAAGTGTGGTATTGGAGGGGTGATCACTGCTTATCCAGGATCACTACTGCATACCGCCCAGTACCTGCAGAGTGCAGGATCATGATCTGGTCTCAGGGGGGGAAAGGAAACAAATGAGAAAGATTACCTACTCTCTCTCTCATGTTGTGGAACGGCTAGCAGCGCTTCCAGAAGGGCTATGGAAAGTCGATGAGATTATGAGAATGGGTTTAGGACGTTGGTGGTTATGGTGATTACGCAAGAATTGCTCTCTTCGGCCGTATAGTGCCTACGTAATACGGCCAACCCCTTGAAGGAATGATAGCCCATGCTGCGCTACAGTATTCTCCTGTCCGTAGTTGGGCTAATTAATCCTTTATCCCTCTTTCTGGGTTCTGTTATTCTTCATTCTTCATGATGTTAGGCCCGATTGGTTGACTCCTTTTCATCCCGATGAGATTGGATACGTCTTCAAGGGGCTAGTACCTACTGCATTCCCGTATTCTATGTACAGTTCTCTCAGCTGGTTTCTAGTGTGTGTATGTGGGTATGTATGTAGCTGTAGTAGGAATAGTATAGGGACCAGGAGGAAGAAGCTATGCAAGTGATGCGGGATGGAATTCGTGGCTCGTTCTAGCCACGATCCATCCGCGTATTCTAGATACCTTCTAGCTGCTAACCTTCGTGGGGACTTTTGTTTGATATTCTATACCTAGATGTTATTGATATCGGGGGCTATAAGTTAATGCCTACCTACTGAATCTTTGACAGGGCTTGATCTAAGTGCAGCGCCACTCTTTACTCCAACTACCGTGACGAACGGGCCTACGGTTCGGATCGCATCGCATCGAATCGAGCCCCCAGAGGAGCTTGCGGCAGGGCTGAAGTCTCGATCAAAGAAACCCAGGTAGGTCGCGGTTCGATCGTGGATAGGATCGCATATCGATGTTACAGCACCTAGGAAAATAAAAGCTCAAACGAAGCGTCGGGACCGGAACACCGGAGCCGAGTGCTTCTACACTTTCTACACTGCCTTGGCCCTTGCTTTTTACGTCCTCCACTGCCGCCCCCAAAACAGCTGCGCAAAGGACAATAATCTTCCGTTGTCACCTTCAGCCCTTGCCTTGCATTGTACCATGTTGCTGCCGTGCTTGTATCACGTCACGGTCTGGCAACGTGGTAGATCGATTTATCACATATGCCACCTATGTCACATAAATTAAGGTATAGAAAGAAGTTGTCAGAATATAGTTAGAGTATAGTTCAGGGTATTGGTCAGAGTATAGGACTAGTCAGGCACGCGCACACACGCATACACATACACACACACAGAATCCCATCATCCAACTCGAGACTAGCCATCGATCTATCTTCTCATACAGTGCCTACATAATCAACGTAGATACATATGTCTTATATGTATGATTCTACCGAGCTGCTATCTTATTCGCTGCCCGCCTTTTTCTTGTCTCTAGCGGTAAATGTCTATCTGCAAATAATACGCATGTCGCAATATTGAGTCCACTTGTGTCAGTACCGTTGCATTTGATTACCACCTTTCCAGATAAGCATTCCTCTTCAGAGTTTTCATTACTACCTACCTCACCGCATTTCTTCTATCACTGCAGACAGGTTATCGGAAAAGGAAACCAAAAGAGAGAAAGCTTTTTCTTTCTTTCTCCAACACGGATGGAAATACAACAATAGAAGTAGACAAAGAGATATCAGGAAGTCCTCGGAGAGCTCTCCGCATCCACGTGGCACGGAAATGTACGTCAGTATTACATACGTCTAAACGCTGACGGCATAGCTGGTTTGTAGTAATACTCTCACACCTATTGCTTCTAAGTATAGCAATATACAGGCTTTCGAGCAGATGGCACATGGTTTCGCTACTACAGAAGTCTTCTAGAAATTGTTAAGCCCATTTTGGTATTACCGTGCTATCTGCTTAGGCGCTCACCACCATTCCAGGGGTTTGGTTGGAGCGGGAGACTTGCATACAGAGAACTACATACTGTCCAACCACGTAGAGCGGGTGGTTGCACTGGACATTCCATCGTCGAAAGCAAATCGCAAAATTCCTTGAGAATATTGTTGTAGCCATGCAGAACCATTCTCAAACCCAAACACCATGCCTATGCTTCCAAATTTGGCCACGCCCCTAACCATTCCTGGATGTATCGACCGACTCGAAATTACCATCCCAGTGCCTTTTTGGGTAAAAACAATCAACCTGCCCTATGCCCCATGGGCCTTGAAGAAGTGAATCGGCGTGACCGAGAAGACAAGGGGGGAAAGGGGGAAATAGCTATACGTAAGTCGTACTAAAGGATTATAGCAGCCTTGCCTTAATCTGCATCGTCTTAATTATCGTCCCGTACAGTTGGGATTCGTCAAACGTAAACCTGTCGAAGAAACCGGAAATGAACCACCAAAACCGTCCCTGTTCTCCGTTTACTCGTTGGCCGATGATGGTGCAGCAGACGGCGCTCCGAAAGAGCCGAATCCGCCATGGTCGGCACCTCCATTGTTCGTTGTGATCGTCCCGTTAAGCAGAGGACATTTGCTAGATTGGAAGTTAGCTTATGTGATTACTTTGTGATTAATACGTATATGAACAAGATAAAGAGAGTAGAGCCTAATAGGAAACCAGTAAGACTGTCTACGTATATTGGAGAAAGAGCCGGTTAGTATCAGCAACGTTATAGGCTGAGTAGCAGTGCGAGACGTGATTCTAGTTTTAGGGGTCATAATGTTCAAGGTAAGTCTAAGAAGAGCAATAGTGCCAGTACCTTTTGTTTGTCTTGATGTGTCCTACTTGTCCACAGTTGGCACATTTTCGAGTCGTGCCAGCTGATGCCTTATCACCAGCGGGTGGATCCGGAGATGCGTCAGGGTTAGTGTCGTTCTTCTTTTTCTTGCTCTTGCCTTGCTTCTCGCGGATTTGGCGTCGATCTTGGTTCTTGAGGAGTCTCGAAAGCTCCTTGTCGACACTACCAGGATGTTAGAAAATTTCATGAGGCATTTAACATCAAGACTTACAGTTTCTGCTTCTCGCGATTGTCATCCGCATCGGCAGTAGGCTGCAGACTATAGACACTAGAGTTGAAAACCATATTAGCATAGGTTGATTTCTATTGTATGCAGCCTTTTTGCAACAACAAGTTGGATCGACTTACTCTCTATTCTTTTCCTCAATTTCGCGGCGTTGTCTCAGATAGCTCCTTATGACTGTCGGATTTTCTAGGAAAATGGTTTCTGTAATAATCTCTCCGGATTCGTTCCGCTTCTTACGAATGATCTTGAGCTTCTTCCTGCCCGAACGGCTAGCCGCGCTGAATCGGCTAAACTGGCTACGTCCATCATCTACTGGCGCAGGAGTCATATCGGGCTGTCTTGAATTGAATCGATCATCCTCATTAGCTGTGTCGAGGACATCTGCGTCATCATGCGTAGTAGGATCACTAAGGGTGCTCTTCTGTCTCTCCCAGATCTGATGAATGGCCGCGTTATACATATCCTGCTGCTTCTTGACGTTGTATGAATGGCCGCCGTTCGCCTTACGTTCGCGTTCAATCGCATCCGCCGAAGTAGCCAAGGGACCCTGGACAGCATTTATATAACCGCCTTTCATAGACGTCTTTATGAAACTGAATCCAAGGCCGTGGCCGGTAGGATCGCCTTCGCCGTGGAGGGCCACCATAGCCTTGCCCGCGCTGGCATCAATGAAATTTTTGGTAAGTTCCCATGGTGCCATCCTAGCAATCAATGGTTCTTCTACGTTCTCATCTTCCTCTTCCCTATCCTTAGGATCATAACCGGCATTTGTCAACGCCTGCTGACCGATTTGCATAGCTTCGATCAGGCAAGCATCTTCCGGTTTGATCATGGATCGTATGGCGGCTTCGTCCATGAGCGTTTGCCCTTCCGGCAGAACCCATGTCTTCCTCTCTCTATCATACAAAAGGAATTCCTTCATCTTTTGTCTGTTTTGCGGATCTGGCTTCTCGAATACGTGAGGCGTGATCTCGTTGAGCCCCACATCCTGCGTTTCCTTCTTCTTCATCATGCGATAGGCAATCATCTTGAGACGGTTCTTCGACGTATTTGTAACCTTCCTGGCATGGGGACCGGGCACCTCCAAGGAAGGGAACGTCTGCCCAACCGTATAAACATGATCAATTTTGCGAAGATAGAACTTCGGGCCTTCGGTAGCGTTTGTCGAATATCCGAGGATGAAATCATTTGGTCTAGGTTCATGTCTGAAGATCGGCGCCCGATACATCTCGTTATGCAACGTGGGTACCGTCTCGCCTGGGTCCACAGTGCCGAATATAGAGAAGGGCGATCTATCTTCTGGTAGTAGTAGGTGACCTTCACCGATATCGAGTTTCGGGATTTTATCCTCGTCATTTCGATCTTTGCGGCGGTAATAGTTGATCACGCGGCTACCCATGCCAAAGTTGGACATCATGATGGGGAATTGCTCGCAGTATTCAAAGAGGACTGCTGTGGAGTTATCGTTTAGGCTGAGGTCCTTAGTAGTACGAAAGATCTCCTGGTTGGTCTTCCCTTTCGTATCCTTTCGCCTAACCTTCGTAGCTTTGCGTACGCCAATAGCATGCTTCACGATCTTGTCTAGCTCGAACCTCTTGCGGTGATGTTCCCAAGGCTTGACGTCAACCTTGGTTCGGTAGAAGGGGAAGGTCAGCTTGAGTGCAGGCAAGCTGTGCTCGACAGAAAGGTTAGAAAGAGTAGCCCTGACTTTGCTCTTGTGATTCGCCTTCAGCGCCTCATACGCATCGTCGTTAGAGAGGTTAAAGTGATGCATTACATCTCTTCTAAGCTGACCGTTAGCCATTCGCTTAGTTCTCTCCTCGACCTTCGGGCGTTTAGATGGTCGCTCGCTCCCTCCATCTTTATCGATCAAAAGGTAGGGGTCATCATAGTCCAGCCTGACGTGCTTGCTAGCTCGCCGCGTCTCTCTGAGGAAGTCGTCAATATGGCGAGTATCATACGATGATATTTTCGGGAGACCAGGCTCGTATCTACGCCGCTTTTTCGTAGCTTGCGGTTGCAAGAATTCTCTCTCCCAATCATCCATTTCGTCATCATTATCGACAGCAGCGGTACCCTTCTGAATGGGTGAGTCGGCACGCGTGAACAAGCTCCAGTCGTCGCATACCGTGGCAATCTCGTTTAAGCTGAAGCCCCCAATAAGTGACTGTTCTGAGTTTGAGGTGTCCGAGTAGCTATCCGTGGCGTCCAAGCCCCGGTCGTCTTCGTCATTATAACCGCCTCTCTGACCGGCTAAAGCACTCTCTGGGATCCTAAATAGTTTTGAGGAATCGGCTTCCAGTTCCAGCTCGAGCTTGGTAGGTACAAATTCAGGAGGATCCTTGTCTTTATTCGGGGGTTCCTTGTATATGTATTCCGCGGGCCATTCTGGGAATAACTGATTGAAGAAGAGAGTCTTATGTTTTGAAAAACCTGGGAATTTCTGCGCCAAGAGCTCGTCTACGTTCTCAGGAACCTTCTGAACCGAGGTATCTTCTTTGCTGACCTGGTTCATCCATTTATCTATAGCCAGGTTATACTGAGGGAAATTGAGTCTCTGCCTCTCCTCAAATGACATATTCTTCCAAGCCTCATCCGTGACGTCGCGTTCTTTCACCAGTGAAGCCTTGGTTGGCATAGTTAAGCCGCCCGCGGGTTGCTCCGCCGCTGCGTCGGCCGTATGTGGTGAAGATGGAAAATCGGGTTCGCCTTCGGGGCCACCTCCAAAGAGGTCATCCATATATTCGTTCTCATGGCTCGTGCCTTCGTCTTCGGTAAGACCAGGAACCTGCGAGATGCCCGCACCAACAGCACTAGAACCGTCATCCGAAGCCAGGTCACTATCGCTGATGTCTTCGAAATCGATGGCGTCTACTGCCTTGTCCGTCTGATCAATTACTTTATCGCCGAATAGTTCAAGGTTTTCGGGCATGTTAACCCCTCTCTCGTTCGAAAATATTTTGTTGATATCATCTTCATCCTGCTGTTCCTGTGCAGCCCAATCGATAGTCTTGAATGATTGCCCATTTACCTGGTCGTGATCGGGTTCCTCCTCCTTAATGGTGACCCCATCTACACGAACCGGGCCCGAGGCCGGGGAACTCGCGGTTAAACCGTCCATGGTATCTCGCGCGATTCTGGCGTCGTATCGTAAAAGGGCTTGTCGACGTCGTCGGAGACGTTCGCGAACGGAAGGATGGCAATGTGCTAGGCTACTTCATGTCAGGATAATACGGACGCCACGCGTATGAACTTCATCCGAAACGTAGAATCAAAGAGGCGCGAAGCTAGCAAGCAAACCACGCGCTAGATGAGACCGGGGAAAAATATGGTGTTTGGGATAAAAAATTGATATTGATTCGTAGATAGTAGATGAGTTGAGTGGTAGCGGCTCGAAATTGGGAAGTCGCGTTAAAGTGGTACCAAGGTACCTCCCTCCTCCTATGTAGACCGCGGGGGAAGCCTTGACCAAGGTTGAACCATACATACCTACGCACCTGCCAGGTTAACTATATAAATATACCCCGGGGTTGCTCTAGGAGACAGGTTGGTACATGTCGAGATTTCAAACGAGAATTTCTTAACAATAAAGAGACCAGAAAAGACTAGTAAAAAGAAATCAAATAGTTTTGGTAGTTGTGTATCTTTTGGATTCAACACCCGTAGCACGTTGAATGCACCTTCACTACTACAAATAGTTGGCATATATATTAAGAAGTACGGAAGTCCCTATCAAAAGTTTTGTCCATAGGCCAGCCCTTGTTAGCTTTTGACTAGCTTTGACAGGGCTTGGCAACAGCTGTAGGCCATCGAATCGAGCGCATGTACTATCTATAGTACACTACTTTCGCTTATACATAATGACTCACAATCTTTTCCTCAAACGATAAAAGTTATATAGGCGTATAAAGAAGCTTTTGTACTTATAATAGATTCAACTTTAATGTTTTTATTAGTATATTAAAGCTAAAGTTGGATATGTTATAAAAGTTAAAATTTTGTATACATTTTTAATCTTGGCTGCCGCATGGTGTCAGGTTCCAGACAGCTGCATTAAAAGCTGTCAGGTGGCACGTATGGACAAAACTTTTGATGGGGACTTCCGTACAAATAGGTAAGGCAAGGTGTAGAAGAAATTGAATGTTGGGGGTGAACAACCAAAAGTTACCTTGGTAGGTACCTACCAGAAAGGCGTCAAAGAAAGCCGGCATACCTCTAGGTACCTACTCACAATTATCCTGGTAGGTGCGCCACGTCCTTCTGCCTTAGGTACGTAGGTCGTGGCTGCTGGTTGTGGCCCTGGTGGTATGGGTACCTTCGAGCATGTACATATTCTAGGTACCAGGTTAAGGTACTTCAGACACTTAGTCAGCTGGCCTATTCCCAAGGTGCCTATCCGTCAGCTTTCAGCAAATGTTGTGAAACCCAAGGTTTATTTACTAATAAAAAAAAAACTGCCTCCTTTGTGATGAGGTATGGCAGGAGTTTCCTGCAAGGCTTGATATCAGTCACAACACCAATATATTCAAACTTGTCCAAAGAGGTTTTCTCTTTGCTTGTCATAATCCCGAATGTCCCTATCATTTCTCATTCATTATAGGTTTAAAAATTGACTGTTTCACTTCATAATACCAAGTAATTATACCAAGTCAGGAACTCGAAACTCACTCTATTAGGGTTTGATATAAATATATTCACTTCTTCCCTTTGTCCGACTTCTATCAAAGTTCAAGTTTCCTACGCACTAGAAGGTATGCTACAATGATTACCCCGCAGTATGGCCTTTGTATTCGCGGAGCATCCGAGGCCAAAATCGTATTAAGGTCCTAAGGCCCTTTTACAGAGGAACCTTTTTTACATGGTAGTCTGACGTCGTACTTGTTGCCGCGCAACCCTCTAGGAATCCTGCATTAAGTACGAGGCCGACTTTCACGGGATATTTGATTCGATAGGCACACCGGTAACAATGTTCCATGTGTGCTTATAAGTCTTAAACCGGTGAAAAACGCAGGCTTCGCTGTAGCTTACCGGAGTCATGTGAACGGGGGAGTACTGGTACCAAATCACTATCAACCACGTATTGGCAGAACCCAACAATATTTAAGATGGTATTACTACGTTGGGGTTTCTAGTAAGAGTTGTGCCGGGATTCGAATAACTCGGTTCTTGTTTTAGTTTCCCTATATTCAAGTTCAATATCTTTGCCCCTTATTACTAGCTTCTGTATGATTACATACAACGGTTATTCTAATAGTCCCAGGATATAGTGTACAGAGTCTTATATTAGGATGTCAACTGTTAAGCTATAACAAGTCATACATAAGGATAGAATTATGTAACCATAATCTTCCTAGTTAAGGTAACTAGACAATCTCTTGAAAATATGAACCTATGGCTTACCCCTTATCATAACCAACATTCTAAGACGATGATCCGTAACATAATAATTGGATGCTAATTCCCACTCGGCTCCGCGATCGGATTTAACCCCATGATTTCTATGTATGTGAGTATGTGCGGATCCGAATGTCACGCTAGGGGATGACATTGAGGCACCAAAAAGCTTCGTTCTTTTAGCCCGGATAAGCGTACGACTACCGCACTTACATGCTTGCATGCTTGGACCCGAACAGGTGGAACACGAGTTAAGCTACGTAGTATATTTCTTTAATTCAGCTATTTTCGTCTACGCAAGCAGTTTCCATCATGGCTGTGTAAGAGAAACGTGTATTATCTTGGCGATGGCGTAACGGAAAGTAAAAAAGCAAAAGTTGAGACACCGTCTTCGTTACCGTCTGCAGCAATTGATCACTCGGTCTTAACTCTACGCACGAACATGTTTTAACTTGACAGCCTATCCAGCATGACGCAACGTACGAACCCATTCATGTAGGAGTCGTTACATCGTGAACCACACTTACGATGCAGGTGGTTTCGTCGTGGTGCATGACAGCCCAACTAGCTCCAAGTTAGTATACCGAACTTATCTAGCGGTCAGTGGGTCACGAGTCGACAAAGCGCCCTTCGGCGTATTCCTAGTCCTAACTCTACTATGTAAGGCACCGGGTATAAGTGAACCTAAAACCTACTCCAGTATTATAACTATCCCTACCTATGTCGAGCTTACCAGGAATAATTTTGACAACAATTAGATCAGCAAGCCATTATCCACCAGAACCGACCCAATACCGAGTTCGTGGGATCTATGTGACAACTAGCGTTAGGTAACTAATAGGAAGCAAGCCTGAACGTATTAAAGCAAGGGGATCATCACAATGGCGGCGGTGCAAGTAAACAAGGATCTTCTTCGTGCCCAGTTCGTGGGTAAGAGCCTCAACGAGGTTATCACGCCAACTGCAATATTGGATCTAGCCAAGATCGAGGCAAACTGCAATTTGATGCTCGACGCTGCTGAGCGGCTGCAACTTAGCTGGCGAGCGCATATAAAAACCCACAAAGTATGATTCTTAATTTCGGAGTGTTAGGAATACCGACTATAGAGAAAAAGACACCGGGCTAACTAAGTTACTCTCAGACTGAGGAGCTCACGAGACTTCAGGTAGGAGACAAGAGCTCTGGCCCGGTAAACCTAATAGTCTCCACGATTATCGAAGCGGAGAAGCTTGTACCCCTACTAAAAGAGTACCGGGACAAAGGGCGAAAGATTAACGTGAGCAGACGCCCTCCCCCTAAGCCTCTTACACCCGTTCCGATTCCTCGGGTCTTCTAACCCCTATCATATACACAGGTCCTCTACTCATTCCCCCTCTACGCATCATGTCTCGACCGGCTCGCCTGCGTGTCTGCGGAGCTCGGCGCCGGCGCTTTATCAGTTATGATCGACCACGTGGACCAAGTACCTCTCCTAGCATCCTTGGCCTCTAAATCCGGCGGCAACCCCCCTCTAGTCTTCCTTAAAGTTAACGTAGGAACCAACCGCGCGGGCATCATCCCCGGCAGCCCCGCAAGCAACGCCCTAATCGACGCGCTACTCGCCTCAGAAGAAGCCGGATCCTCAGTCCTACTAGGCGTATACTGCCATGCCGGGCACTCGTACGCCGCGCGCAAGGACTGGGAGGCTATGGGCATCCTGGGAGCTGAATTCGAGGCGCTAAAGCAGGTAGCCGAAGTTGTCCGCGATAAGCGGGCACCGGGCAAAGACCCTCTAGTTCTCTCCGTCGGCGCAACCCCCACAGCAACTACAATCCAACACCCAGATCTAGCGTCCACAGACAGCGCTTCCAACGGCCACGACACGAGCGGCGTCAATGGCAACACCAATGGCGCAGACATCCTAACCACCGTCCCAACCCAACACCTCAAAGCCCTCCTCAAAACCCTCAAAGCCTCTTCCTTCGCGCTCGAAGTCCACGCGGGCGTGTACCCCACCCTCGACATCCAACAACTAGCCGCGCACGCGCGCGACCTCTCCCTGCTCAACAGCAGCATGATCGGGATCAGCATCCTCGCGGACGTAGCATCGGTGTATCCCGCGCGCGGGCCAAACAACGCAACCGAAGCCGTAGTAAACGCAGGCAGCATCGCGCTAGGCCGTGAGCCATGCCAGGAGCCAGATGGGAAGCGGTACTCAGCGTGGGGACTAGTGATGCCGTGGGGGGCGCTAGCCAACTCCCAACCCGTGCCGGGCGCGGATTTCCCCGAAGTTCATGGAGGATGGCAGGTCGCGAAGATTAGCCAGGAGCACGGGGTGTTACGGTGGGTTGGGCGGAAGGAGGATGAGGCTGCGTTGAGCGTGGGCCAGCGCGTGAGGATTTGGCCGAATCACTCGTGCATTGCGAGTGCGGGACATGCTTACTACTTAATTGTAGATTCTAGGAATGTAGGGCGCGAGGACGAGGTTATTGATGTCTGGCCGAAATGGAACGGGTGGTGATACACGCAACGGGGACAAAAATAAAAGGGGTTAGGGGTTTAGGGGGCGGGCGGGGAGGCGTCGCGGGATCACTTGTGCATCTATCTAGTGAACCAAAAGTAGCATAGAGAATTATCTATTTTGATTTGATCTTCATGGAAAGTTATTTCCTAGTCCTAATTTTATGTCCCTGTAGAAAATACAAGGAGCCCCAGCCCGCTTGCCTGCCTGGCTGTCTACGAACTCCGGACGCCTGAGCGGATTAGATATCCGCCTTTATTATCATGAACTTGCAACGGGGATCCGTAACGACTACTTGCATCGCTTCTCAACAATTCCCGCGCCGTTCTCTTCGTACTCCTTACGCGAGATCCACATCTGGTGGAAAGTTCCTAAGCTTGCGAGAATGCTGCCTCCAATCCACGCACCAAAGCGTCGCTCCGTAGTCAGACCGGGGGCATGCAGCTTGATTTTCATGCCCGGATACATGGCCATTAACTCATTGTTTAGACGGTCGCCGAATCCGTTGAGCAAACTCGTACCGCCCGTCACGACGATATTTCCCAGCAGGTTAGGCCGCAGATCTACATCAACCGCATTAATGGCTGCCTTAATTAGCTCTGGGATAGTCTGGGCTTTCGCTACACCATCAGCCGTTGGCAATGCTGCTGTTTCATCCCACATGCCCTCCGAAACTCTGAACCGTTGCTCTCTCCACATCTGATTTGACCCATTCGGCATCTCAAACACGCGACCGGGTTGTGACCTAACGAGGTCCTCGTTACCTGGATTAGAGTATCTGCCAGGGCCTCGCCAGACTTCGACGACTGATTCCTTGTATTCGGTCAAGAGGCGCTCCTCCTCGTAGGTACGGAAGGACGGATGAATCTCGAAAGGGAACTTGCGTAGCCTCGCCTGAGCGGGCGCTCCCGCATCTACGGGGGTCTTATTTTCGATCATAAAAGACGGCACGACGTCAATCTTGGGGTCGTTGTTCTCCCACATGGTCCGGATTTGCTGTGACAACCATAATCCTCCAATTGGAGACTTCTGGATCGATCGCTTTAGGATCATGCCGTCATGGATAGCCGTAACGCTCGTGTTCGCACCACCGACATCGATAACTAGTGCCGATGCCTTGCCGGCGGCGAACGCAGCACATACAGGCGTTCTCGATAGCCAGAATGCAGGGCAACCCCAGTTCTCCATAGCAATTTCGATCGCCTTCTCCCGTGCCTTACCCGAATTCCAAGGCGCCTCGGTCATAAGCAGGGGATTCTCGGCCAGGGGCTTTTCCTGCTCTTCTATATCCTCCATAGCGACGTCGCCCTCTCCGTCTTCAGCTGGGTCGTTAAGACCATTCTTGCTGGGCGGAGTCGGCCTCTCTGGTTGTAGACGCTTGATAAGGGTATGCTCCCAAATTTTGGTGGCGGCATCCCAGTCCTCGACTATGCTTTCGCTGCGCGACATGTAGTTTTTTATCTCCAAGTTGGCGCGGGGAATCAAGCACTCGTCGCCAAAGACTTCGCGGTACGTGGCAGCTTCGCCATCGCCATATTTTACGCTGCCATAAAAGGAGGGGATGACTGATTTGGGGACATCTTCGCCTGCGAAACCGGCTCGTGTGTGGCAGTAACCGGCGTCGAGGACGAGGGCTGATACTTCGTCTGGTGGAGTGTGTTTGTGTTAGTATAGGTAGTAAAGAAAAGAATGGCGAATTGAGATGACGAGGCTGGAGGCTGGTATACTTACCTCCACCATAGACGTCAAGCGGCTGTTGTGTATTTGGAAGTGGTTGTTGAGAAGACATGATATCGGTTATAACAATTTTTATAACAAATTGTATAACAAATTTAACAAGTCTTCCGACAAGGTTGTAAGTGGGAATTGAAGGGAATTCGATGGTTCGCGTCGAAGGTTGGAGCTCTAAGCTTCTCCAGCCCCTGGGTTCGCGCCTGTGGCTGGTGGATAAGTACCTAACCTCCTTCCTCTTACATGCATATGTACCTCCAAGCGTAAAGAAAGTGGACCGCCTTCTTCCTGCTTGTACCTTCGCGTGTTCCAATTGTTAGGTACCTGGTACCTGAATAAAACACTTTAACGGTACCTAGGTACTTCTTAAACTTCAAATTGAATCTTCAACGCGAAATGCAAAGTTATACTATTCAACCGCTGCGACGCCGAATCGGAGAGTACATATAAACATGATGCTGCCCCCGAGCTGAGAGTTGATACCTAGCCAGCGTCTGAATTGATAACTGATCTCATGTTCTACAATATATAACTAGGTAGTTATATATAAAGCTAAGATGTCGCTCATTTCGGACGAGGAAGACTTCCTCTCAGACAACCAATCCGATGCATCATCCTCTAGCGACGATGAGGCCTTACCTCCTCCCCCATTACAGCAGAACTATTTCGCGCCTCCATTTTACGGCCGGCCTCCAACACCATTACCTCCGTCTCCGTCCTTAACATCGCTACTCCGCCCATCACGGCCTACCACTCCCGATGCCTCAGACGACGACCTCGAGCCGGTCCCGCGTGCATCCCCGAAGGTTCCCACATACGAGTACTACGGCTTCGTCCTATACCTCTTCTCATCTCTGACCTTTCTCATCTATCTTCTGTGGGCATACCTGCCATCTCCGTTCCTGCATGCCCTGGGTATCTACTACTATCCTAACCGGTGGTGGGCCCTGGCTATCCCGTCATTTCTGGTCATGCTCATAGTCTACATCTACGTTGCGCTGGCGGCATACAATACAGAGATACTTACCCTCCCTATGACCTCGCTAGAGACTATCGTCGATGAGGCAGCTAAGATCGCTACCATCGACCACAAGGGCAGGATACGGCCGAACGAACCTAGGAAGCCCATTACAGAGGAGAGAGCTAAGCAACTCGACTGGAAAAATATATGGAACGAAGGAACGGATGCCGTCATGGATGTGCCGCTTGCTGGCGCATGCGAGGTCATATATGGCGATCTGACCGATTCGGAGAGTGAACTAGAATTTGATACCAACTGATTTTTCACGGCGTAGTGGTTTTGTGCTTTGTGGACATTAAGCGAATAAAAGAGAAAATGTGGCACGGTTCTTCCATTTGAGGATAGAAACAAGGCTATTTAGGCGGCCTTGTCCGTTTAGCCCTTAGGTAAGACAATGCATTGCCCTCTCAACAGCTCTACAATCTGCCTCGTGTGATGTCTCTGGCCCGAATTGGCTTCCATCCGGCTCACAGATAGTAGCTGCTTCGAGTAGACCGAATGGCTCTAAAGGATGGGAGCGAGAGAAGCGATAGAGGCGAAATATATTCGAAACTATACCACATCAGTAAGCTGCAACGAGTCTAGCCAAGCTTTGTATTGTATTTATTCCACCACTAAGCATTCTCCCATCCTCTTCATTAGTAGAGTGGAGCTGGCGCGGAGAGAAACAACGGAGGAGATACTACCTAACGTCGGGATCATCATGTTCTGCTCGAGAACTTTACTATATATATAGACTTTGAAATAAGCTACTTTTTTCTTGCTATTTTATTATATGTAGTCTAGGAACATACTACAACATGTCACTCACCACCCATGCCACCAACCTAGCATCCTCTCTTACCCATGCCAACCTAGTCCCGGGCCCCGCATCGGCGTTGATCCCGGCGGCCTTTACGCCGACAACACAACTCGGTATCTCATTTGGTAATAAGGCGGTTGATCTGGGGACCTTCTTCCGTGCTGGAGAGTGCAAACAGGCGCCGCGGATCTCATTCTCCCACGGGGCAAATGCAAACGTCGAGGGAGATGCTTCGTATTTATTCATCCTGACGGACCCTGATGCGCCAACTCCGGATGATCCTAAGTTTGCATTCTGGAGGCACTATGTTGTGAGTGGGTTGAAGCCCTCGGGGAAGGACGGAGAGGGGAAGGTATTAACGGAGTATCTTGGGCCGGGACCGAAGGATGAGTAAGTGGTTCTTCTATCTATTTATTTACTTATGTATTCATCTATATATCCTTTCCATTAATAGATATGTAACAAAAAGGCTAGTATATTAACTTCATCAAAAAGCTCCAAGCCTCACCGGTATTTTTTTCTCCTCTACCGGGAGCCAGCAGGTTTGTCCCTGGCAAAAGAGGACGTCGGCGGCGAGGAGTTCGTCCAACGACGCTCCTTTAAGCCTGCCGAATTTGCGGAGAAGCACGGGCTAAGTCTCGTCGGTGTGAACTGGATGACTTGTGCTGGGGACGGCTGGGTTGCGTGATATCTTAGAGGGTACGACTGTGTGGCGAGGACGGATTCATACTAGGTGTGATTGGCTCGCTTCTTCTGTGTTTTATATGGATGAATGTATGTAGTATGCGGTACATTGCCAAGAAATGACCTGCATACGGGCTGCATTCAGCTTGCTGCGAGATCTAAGACAGGCACGAGAGATCTGATAAGTCAAGAAGGATAAAAGGCGAGGCTATTTATTTATAAGTCGAGCCTCATGTCTTGCTTCTCAACTACCTTTGAGCTCGAAAGATTACTGCATTACATTATCTCTTAGGGGTCTGGTACACCTGAGAATTAGTCCACGATATATCACGAGGTCTCACTAAAGCCAATGAATATTAACGACCGGCTGAATTCATTGCAGTAAATCTAGCTACTGTCGTAATACACAAATGAAATGACTCCTATTCCGTGAAAATGCGATTGATCCGTGTTCCATGCATGCATTTTGTGTAAGCCCTTCCCCTCCCTTCCGGTAACATTCCCCCGGTGTCCCTCCTTATCCTTAAACGCCTTCCTGTCCGTCCATCCGACCTAACCTAAGAGCCGACTTTCGGGGTATTTCCAATCCTAACCCTAGGATAGATGCCAGTCATCAGGCGACAAACTATCTGCCATGTTCCGTATACCCCCACTGCTTCGCGAGTTGATCCGGTAATACAAAATGCCCCCTGCTCTCGTTCCGAGTAACGACCGCCAATGCTATGCTTTCCGAACGAGTGATGCGATGCCAATCCCCTTTCATTTTCATTCTATGACTAAGAAAAAGGTATCCTGTTCTCGTATGCGGTCGTGTCGTAAGGCGCGGCCAGGCGCAGACGTTAGGTGCGTATGAATGCATGCACGAACAGAAGAAAATATGGAAAAATATGTGCAAGTGAAGAAACCCTAATAAGAAATGCCGAATGAGGGGGTATCATTAAGGAAACAAAACTAGTTGAATGCCGGTTATACAGTCCTCGAATAATTGAGGTCTTCTCCTTCATGCGTAGCTGATGTTTCGTCGCGCCTGTCCCGTTGCCCGTGGCTTCATGAACTTGGAGATCGAGGTGACGGGCACGATGGAAGTAGGCGCGGCTTGCTTTGCTGAAGTAGAGACGTTCTGGGCCAAGGTAGGACTGATGGTTGCATACGACTCAGATCGTCCGGTGGTGGTTCCAGCACCACCACCAATGGTGACTGTTTGCCACTTGGTCGTTGTATGAGCATCCGCGGTAACGGTGACGGTCTTGACTCCACTGTGATGATGCTTCTTCGATGTGGAAGTTTCTACCGAAGTTGCAGGCTCTGAGGTTGGGCTGCTGTTGTCCACGGAGGTAGCTGTTGTCTCGGTAGGTGCAGCTGGGGGATTGGTTCCGATTCCCAAACCGGTAGCCTCAAACTGCGTCTGAAGCTGGGACTTGATGGCCGCCTTGTTGATGGGATTGCTCTCTGAGAACTTAACCTGGGCATTATTACCGCCCTTAGGGGCCTCAAGTTGGATCTCGGCACACGATGTGTAGATCTCGGTGACGTTCGTAGTGTCGGACGTGATGAGAGGCCAATCCCAAACCCACATGACCGTGTAGGTCCCCTCGTTAGGGAGATCCTCTGGGAGTTGGAAGTCTGTCTGGCAGTACAACTCTTCTAGGCCGTATTCCTTGTAACGTGTGGCGTAGATGGGGATAGCGAAGTTGTGACCGGCGTTCTGATAACATTGACCATCATCGTAGAAATGGGTTCCTAGAAGTTTACCTTTGCCGTTACCGCCCTTACCATCGGCAGTCCATGCGCCCAGAACATCATTAATACCATCTGAGTCCTCATGCTGGAGGGTACCGTAGATGCTGACGAGTCCATCACGGTAGGGACGCGGTGTAAGATTAGGCTGAGTGACGTGTCCATTCTCCTGGTAGAGGAGGGCGATATGGTCTCCAGGAGCTGCGGTGAGTCGATCCAGATGGTCATAAGCACCGGCCTTGGGTTTGCACACGGGAGGGTTAGATGTTGTATCTAAGATCTTGTTCTGGACTAACTGGTCGTTGAAACCGAGAGCTGAACGGTTCATGAATGCGAAGGGGTAACCGACGGGATCTGTGAAGGCACCTGTAGAGTCGATCTTGCGGACCTGTTCGACCCAGGAGTGGGCATCAACAAAGGCCGAGGCCGCGAGAAGTGTAAGCGAAATCGCTTTGGAAATGTTGTGAAGAGGCATCTCGAAGTAAGTTAAGACAGTTTTAGGTAACTTTTGTCGTCTGATGTTGACTTGATTGTCTCGCCTGCGAGAAAAGAGATATAACTAGAAGAAGTAGGCCCTCGAGGGGAGAAAAGGTGTCTTAGATGTGTTCCTCTATTGTCTGCGAGGTTGAAAGGGATTGTTCGATGAACAAGGAAGGTGTAAATAGTACGAAAATAGTTTGTTCTCGAAGATAGAAAGAAGAAAGGTGACTTGCGACTTGCGCGAAGAAGTGAAAAATAACAGACGAATGAATACGACGCGGCGTGGTGGATGTAGATGGGTTGCCCTGGTAAGTAAGAGAAATAGGCAGAATTATATCCTTTGTGGGAGGCGAGAATAATAAGACCAAAGGAAAAGAACAATAGGCCTCGTTGTTGAACAATAAATAAAGACGAGACAAGGCGGATTGTTTCTCCAAGATTGTTCTTGAACAAAGTGGTCGTGACTTGGTTGTTGTAAAGTTGGTGAGGTGTGAAGGTCGGAGGGTGCGTGATGCGGAATGAGAAGTTGTGTGTATGGTGCAAGGTGAACAACGCGAGTGATTGCGAATAAAAATTCACCACAACAACCAAGTGCTAAAGCTGATAGACGAACTGTTCACCAAGTCTATGGGTTGATTTTTGGTAGATAAGGTGTGAGTTCTCAGTTGACTCGCGTCGATTCCAAACGACTTAACAACCAGGTACTTCCAAACGGGTGGCCCCACACACGTAAATCTATGTACCTGTGAGGTAAAGTAAAAATGAGTTGGATGCCTGTAGAATATTATACCTGATGACCTAAATCTGTGGTATTTGTGGGTTTACTCGACATTGGGAGAAGTAAAAGAAATCTAGTATGGACTCGTACAAAGTATCATGCAAGTCTCATGCAAGAACAGAACACGGGATTTTAATTCTCTGCAACAAAACAGCGGCTCTTACCGGGTGAAATAATCATATAAAGACTACCGCCTACTTCTCTAGCCCCATCTTGACATGTTAGAGTCCCGGCCTCATGATGAGGGCCAAGTTCTCGGGTTAGGTTGGGAGCATGGAGCGTTTTGTCTGTATCTAGTAGAATAGTGCGGGATACACGATAGGTCAACATTATTCGTAGCGGCTATTCTGTCTAGGATAGGGGTTCATGCACGCCTGTAGATGGGATGGGCATTTTTTCTATACCTTCACCTTGTAATGCAATTATTCGACTAGGTTAGGTACGTATCCCACATATAAACATGTGGATGGTAAGGTTGGGTTTTGGGGTTGGACGGGGCAGGGGTACATATGTACGTATGTATATCTTAACCTTATGTAACCAGGTACGTGACACTGCATAGCGGGATCTATCTGATTAGGGTTTAGTGTATGCAGGTACCTTTGCCGATAACGATTAACATATGTATTTTTTTGCTGCTGCAACTCATAAAAGTGACCTATGAGGTTCTAATGTGTCTAGTGTAATGTAGAATTACCTCATCTCGTAGCGCCTTTGGTTCAGATTTCCCCACATTGTCTGTGGATAATCTTCCGTCTTGTCGTTCCATTCTTCTTAATTCTTTGCATCGTGACCAATCAAGTGCCGATGCCCACCCCAGTTCGCGACGAAACGCAACAAAACGCAACAGAACTTCATCTCATCGAGAGGCTACAAATCTGCCAAGCTGTGGCGGCAAGCCAACCGTTTCTTGTTTCTCTTTTCCTGGCCTATCTCTGTGGCCTAGCTAAAATGCCTTACCTTCATCATTATTTGAGAGACCGTTGCTCGAGGCCACGCGAAATGACGGTGGCTTCCGGTATCATGAACGTCGCGACCCTTCTTATCTTGGTCGACTTGGTTGGCTACTTTGCCGCCGCCTCGACAAAAGGCTTTTGAGCAGCCCTCATATTTTTTTTACCCAGCGATGACCCGTAAACCTCTATAATTGTTTTGGCGACCCATCTCGTGTTCCCGTTGTTACGCGCCGTACCTCGAAAATTACAGGAGATACCCAAGCCGGAATGATCGTCGAAAGAGGGAATACCCACTCAACCATCCCGTTCCCCGTTCGTGCAACACGTTAAGCGCCGCATAAGGCAAATTCTGATACCGATATTATTCTTCGGTCGAGATAAGCTTAAAATTAGTTATTACTTCTCATATTAAAAGCTCATATTAAAAAACGCTCAGGATATTAAATGGACTCTTTGCCGCCTTCAAGTCCAGACACACGATAGCGCCATTATATTCCATGCTGCTAGGTAACTTACAAATCTCGCTTTCTCAATGCATTAATCTCAACGATAATATCTGCTCTCGTGCTACCCCCGTTCATAAGAAGGATTGGGCCAGACTTTCGGTCTTTTGAGCGTGGCGGACGGGATAGGTACTCACCGTGCAGTCAAGTAAGCCGACAACTACTTTTTCAAATTTCTTCGCACCTCCGGACCACCACTGTTTCACAATCGTTCAGTAATCGTTGTTTAATCGCCACACAATACCCTTGCTAGTTAAGCCGATCATCTATTCGCCCATTTTTAGCCATAAGAACAAGGGGGCTTCCCTGCTGTCGATCCGCGCGGTAGCATCGTAGGGAAACTGATTCCCAATCGAGAGTTATCGCTCGCCAAGACCTTCAGAAAGTTCCCCTGCCAAACGTTCGCTCTTGAAACACGACATCTCTTTGGGTCCGTTGTTTCCAGAATGCCGCTCGGGTTCGGATATTTAACTATTTAGCTCTGCTCTTGTTAGATTCGAGATCTTCCGCCGTGGAAACTTGCTACTCCACCAACGTTTAGCTCATTCCAATGTCCGGAAAGCTGTCCTACGTTGTGATACCATGGCGTCGTGATAACAGTATTAAGAGAAAAAAAGTCGTCCATCTCAGCCAAATGACATTGCAGTAAATCATATTATAGTAACCAGAAATTCTTCGAGCAATACATATATTACATGTATGTATGCTTATAAAAAAAGGGGGTAAGCAAGTATCTGGACTTCATAACTGTGAATTTGATATGATACAAACGCTATCCACGAAGAAATACCAATTAAACACAAAAACCTTTGCCGCCGCCCCATCCCGTATCCTAATTTCCCCTAGTAAGCAACCGGCGCTTGATTAAAGGCCGAGAGAGAAACCCATGTGGAACGCCTTCGAGTATATATTACAAGTACATGATGGACTCGACATCCCAACCCAGATTAGACTCCGTAATATGACGCCGAAAATTGTGGATTATAGTGTAGATCGTAGGTCGCCAGTAGAATTCAGATAAGAAAATGTAGATCACGACAGATGCCGCCGCTCTACAAGAACCCCTGCCCATCGTCCATTACAGCCGTAGGCGCGTTCTGCCCCGTCTGGCCATGACCCTGACCACGACTACCAGGAAGCGCAGTCGGATGCGACAACTTGCGCATCGAGTGCGCAGGATACACAGTATCGCTCCCATCCGCGCCGGCATCGACGCTATCCGCGCGCGAGCGCTTACGCCCGGCGATCTGCGGGTGCGACCGCATATGCGTATGTGCGAGCCCAGAGCCACTATTCGTAGCCCCTACTCCCAGATCTAGCCCGAAGTCCTGCGCATCCATGTTCCAAGCGGAATGCTCCGCGCCCGTGGGCTGCCACGTCGCCCACGGGTCTTGATGCTGTTGCGTGGTGGTGTACTGATGAGAATGAGAATGAGGGTGAGGATGCTCTGTCTTGCTCGCCCATAGAGAGGCTTCTTTGTCCTCAGCCCAGTGCGAGGTACTCGCGCCGCTGAAGCTCGTGTCGCGCGAGTTATGTCCGCTGAGGGTGCCGGGGAGGGAACTAGCCCATAGCGGTTCGCTTACTGATGCGCTCGTAGTTGTGCTGGTGAGACCGCCCGTTGGATCGGCCCAGCTTACGCCGACGCCCCAGCCGGTGGTATCGAGGCTTAGACCGCTGCTTTGTGCTGGAACTGCCCAGTTATCGTCGTAAGAGGATACTGGTACACCGAGGCCAGATAGGAAGGCATCTGTGCCGCTGGTGCTGCCGTTATGGCTGCTGCCACCAGTTATTTCAGCAGGGATAGTGTTGGTACCGGCGCCGCTTGTGCTGTCAGATATGTAGCTTAACTGATGATGAAGCGCTGAGTCTACGCTACCGTTATCATCGAAGCTATGCGGATATCCACCCGTTAATGACGCTGTGGGGGGAGGTGTGACAAGGCCGTTGTCGAAGCCTTCTAGGAGATCTAGGCCAGGAGGGATATGATTATGATTATGGTGATGGCTGTGATGATGTGTAACGTGTTGGGCGTGTTGGTGATGCTGGCTTGGTAGTGTATTTGACGGCAGAACAGGCGCAGTATCGTACGCCGCGCTCAGGTTCTCGTGCATGGAAGCGTTGAGGTGGGCTTGGTAGCCTGGATTAGGCGACATGACGTTGTCGCGGGAGACGGAGGGGGAGTTCGTCATGTATGCACGCTGCTGATGGTATTCCGAGGTCGGGTCAACCTTGGTTAGGAACCTCCAATTAGTACCGGCGGCAATAGTAGTTGTCTTTCCCTTCTCATCCGTGTGGTCGCGTACGGGGGCGAAAGTCCATAGTATGACTGCACGCCGCGTCCATCCGCGCTTCCCACCCTCACTGTCGCTACTAGGGCCGTTATTAGGCGTAGACCAAATCTCTTGATACATAGCCACCTGGGACAAGAGTTCTTTAGGAGTCGGCATCTTGGCGCCGTCCTTCTCTGACGCGCTGTCTTCCTTCTTCATCCTTGCGTTTTCACGCTCTGCCCGAGAAGGCCGGGATCCTCTATTTAAGTCCTGCTCGCGCCCTCGACGTTCTCGACGCTCCCGTTCCGCGGTCACGTACGGTGCCAATTTGATAAAGGTATTCGCCCAGCTAGCAGCCGGGAACGGAACGCCGATGGTATCGCGAGTCCCACGAGATCCGCAATCACATCGCCCTACACCGTTACACCCGACACGGTGTGAGACGATGACTTCGACGGGGTTGCTGCGGTCCCAGAAATCAGGTTCCGACCCGGAGATATGCAACTCGTCCGGCTTCACAACCGAAGTCACGGATCTCCAGCTGTGGTTATGTAGTTCAGGTCGGTTAATCGAGAGCTCTACCATACCATTGAGCTCAGATCCATCGGGAAACTTGGATGTTGCGTGTAGATCTAGCGTTACTTCGAATTGAAAAGTATCGCAAGGTCCCACCACGCAGCGTGATGTCCTCTCATCCGACGGGTGCGTGTCGTCAAGTGCAGCAAGGAGCTTCTCCCTCAGCTCCGGGAACTGAACATCCCACCGGTTGGAGATGTCCTTGATAGATGATGATTCCTTTTGTGCCAATGGCCTTGTGTATTCGTGTAGAAGTACGGTCGGCTGGTCCCCGTTTCGCGGCAGGTCCTTGTAATCTTTACCATCGTTGAGCTTGAGGTGAGGGTAGTCTGACTCCCCGAGCCAGTGTCCGCTGGGTGTACATCCTGTGACTTGCTTCTTCGTAGTGCCGTCATCCATCTTGACATGCTTCTCTTTGAGGGTGACTTGAGATGATGACACGAAGATCCAGCATTGCTTTGGTCGCAGGAAGACATCGTTATCGGCACTTAGGAGGCGAGCGAAATATTCGTAGTTGGGCCGTTCATCGGGAAGTCGGCCATCCGCTATAGAAATGAGGACTCGGTTATTCTTGAAGGATTCCGTGTCGTCATCGTCCCTTATTAATTTCCTATCCTCTTCCTTGGCATCTTTCTTACTTGGAAAGATAAAGTGGACTTGGATATAGTATTAGTTATCTTAGCACTCGATAGTTTCAAGTATACTCACAAGTTACCAAGGTTGCGAAGAACCCCTTCAAAACTTGGATGTGGCTCGATACTTGCTTTCGTCCCCTATACATAGGATGAGGTTTTCCGTTTGCATCCTTCTCCCTCAGCTGCCTGTTTGGGATGGATTCTCCATTCTGTGGGGGATGTAGAAGCCAGTGGTAGATCCATAGATATTCTGTAATGAGCATATTCCGCCCGTATAGGATAGTCTTTGAGCTGAACTTTTTCCGGCCCATCTGTGGGATTAAAAGAAGAGCTTTCGAGAGTTAGCATAAACCGTTTCTAGAACTGCAAGGCCAGTATTGCTTACCGTCGAGGAAAGCATCCTCCAACCATAATGGCCATATCGGTTGTTCCTTCTCGAGCTCCTTTTGCATTACTTTATTACGATAATCGGCGAAGTGCTTATAAGCGTAGATGGGGTTCTTGCTGCCCCTTGGATAACCCATTGGTGACTCTCGTAATGATACATCTCGGTGTAAAGAACGTCCGCCTCGAAGGCTTGTCCCATAGGTCGAGGTCAAAGCCTGTGTTGGGACTATAGGTGGTGTTGGTATAGAACGCAGAGGTGGTGATAAGGAGTGATTACACAGCGCCAGAGCAGCGAGATTATGTGGTTGAACGTTGCCCGTAGATTCACCAAGAGGCTGTCGTGTCATCGGCATTAGTTCGTGATCCGTCTCGTATGCGTAGTCTGATACGGGGGAATATCTCTGAGAGGGCAGGACAGGTTGTGGGTGATCCATTTGGATGTGTATGACGAAAGACCAAAAGAATGTGTTGTAAAAAGAGCGAGAATTCTAGAGAATGCTTGGAGAGAGCTCAAGAACGCTGGGAGGCAGAATTAAGATATGTTTAAAGGAATGGCAGCGGCAAAGAGAATGCCCATTACTATTACGACTAGAGATAGTTTTCCTGGACTTGAGTGTTGAAGTGTTGGTATGGAAGAGATGATCACCATATCTTATAGAGATTACATTCATTCGACTTCCACTATTTGGCTATCTAGGAGGATATCAATAAAGGTGCCTGAAGGTGCATGAGACCCTAGAAACACCCACTAGGAGGTTCCAAGGGCGCCTTCAAGAATATGCTGCGAATAGTACAGGCTCCACGACCAATGAGGTCGAGATAAGCAGGTGACGTCTTTGACAAGAGTCGCACGCTGCTGGCACGCAAGGAGAATCGTATCGAGATGATAAGGAATAGCTGCAATAGACTCACCACGGGAATGTTTTAATTTCCTATTCTGTAGCTCTCTAACCAGTCTCGGGCCGGTAGTGATGGGGCGGTTGTGGTGAACTTTGCGGGGCGGAATGTGTTTTGATTAGCATACCCATCTAGGATCATCAAGTCTAGGACCGATAGAGATTCAGTCGGGAGGGGTTACAAAAGCCACTTGAATGAGGGGATAAATCTGCAAGCTAGTTGTGATGCCAAATCCCTGGGATAAGGAAGTGGCCCCAGATCCAGCAATGGGCGGCTCTCCCTGACAAGGGATAACGCAATGAACCATTGTCCCTAGCTCCCAACGTGGCAATGCCTGCACCCCTCCAGAGCCCCAAAGGTATAGCCAGGCACGAAATCGGAAACATAGACACATTTAATTACTCGTTAGATCTCCCCTTCGTCTTCGTCACCTCCTAGGTTCACCCGTTTACGGCCTGCCCCTGTAAGTTGTTGCAGGGCCATTTTACTAGCTTGGCCGCCAACTTTCCTTTGCATCTTTGCGATCTCTTCTTCAGGATCAATTGCTTCTGCTTCTGCGTATTGAAGGATGAGTCTGCGGCCCAATAGATGAGTATCCTGCAGGGCAAGCAGCGCCGACTCTGCCTCCTTCGGCGAGACGAACTCGGCAAAGGCAAACCCTTTACTAGTAGAATTAAATTTCTTCGGTATACGGACTGATTTGAGCTGGCCATACGTGCTTAGGAGCATCCGGATATCCTTTTTGTTAGCTTGGAAGGGGACGTTCTTTATCACAATCTTTGTTCTTTGATTTGCGGCCTTCTTCGCATTGTCCTCCTGTCTTCGCTCCTCAGCTGCGTCACGTCCGCGATGCGAAGCCCTAACCTGAAGCTTGTGTGCTCTGAGAACATAGCCGTCCATAACCTTTAAGCCTGCCTCGGCGGTCTTCTTATCGGAAAATGAAACAAAACCGAATCCCATGCTAAGCACTTGACCAGGCTTCTTGGGATCTTTCTTCGTCTTCACCTGTGCCGACCTGAATCCTTCAAGATGCTTAAACTCGTTTGCAAGCTCCTCGGTAGTGGTATCCCAATGGAGGTTCTTCACAAATAGCGAGCTTGACTCAATAGGTTCTTGGGTTTCCTGTTCTAGTAGCTCAGACCCAGACAACTTCTGGACAGCACTGGGCTCTTTGCTGGTTTGCACCGTTTCAGGTTGTGGTTCTTTGCCGACGAACAAGTTCTTCGGTGCTTTCTCAAGAAATAATATCGAGTCTTTAAACCGACGGTATGCTAACTTGGCGAAAGCAACCTTAGCCTGAGGGGCCTGCGCGAACTGGACGATAGCAATCGTCCCCGTCGGCGGCATGAGTACTTTCAAAACTTGACCATGTTCCTCAAAGAGAGCTCTGATCTCCTCGATTGTAGTGCCGTAAGAGAAATTTTTGACTAAGATGGCTGTGTCACCCCGAGGTCCTGACTTGAATGCGTTCAGATCGACACCGTTGGCTACGAAGTAAGCCTTGGTGTCTTGAATCGTCGATGTCTCTGCTATCGCCTGCTTCACAGCCGCGTCAGAACTAGTTGGGTCAAGCAATTCCGACTTTGAGATTCCCAGACGATCGGCAACTGATGTGTTTACGGCATCCTGGCTCATGAAAAGTGAATTCCAGTTAAATCTCGATTCTGCCGCCTTGGCTCTTTTCTTAATAATATTTTGCTGCTTCAATGGCAGCTTTGACAGTGCAAACTCATCAAGATTGTGATCACGTTTTGCTGATGCTGGGAGAACATGCAATATTCGCCCCTGGAAAGACGAGTGATCTGTTTGGAATGCTTTTGTCGCATCGTCTGAGCTAGCAAACAGAACAAAGCCAATTCCGCGATTGTTGGTCGGATTTTCCATCGGCACATGTACCTATCTTCATTTTAGCAGGAATGGAAGGTGTCTAATACGAAAAAGCTAATGAAGAAGGGATGGTTCTCAGACACGAAGCATCTACTAAAATACTGGCCCAGGCTTCTCATCAAATACCATTGGTATCAGCTGTCCCTATCTGGGGTTCATCATAGAACCGAAAAAAAAAATTTAAGAATAAAATACTGGGAAAGGCTTACCTCTTCGACGTCGCCGAATCGCTCAAAGTATGACCTAAGCTCGTCTTCGGTGGCAGAATACGGCAGGTTTCGCACGAATAATCTCTTAGTTTTACGAACTGTGTCTAGAGTATTATCTTTGGTTTCTGCGTCAGGTTCGTCTTCATCTGGTTGAGGCGTTGGGTCTTTCATAACCTGATCCTCGTCAAGAGTAGCATCAACAACCTCTGGTTCTTGCTCTTGAACTGGTGGTACAGGTGGCTGGTCTGCAGGTGGGGCAGTTGTAGGTACGATATCTTCATCGTCGACCAGGTCAAGTAACCTGTTCGTCCGTGATCGTAGCCAGTCGTCGTCTGTAGCAGCCACACCCGATTTAGTCTCAATAACACTAGTAGCAGTTGGCACCGATTCCTCAAGAGGTTCTTCGACTATATCGGGCTCTGTTCGGGGCTGGCCATCTGCTCCATCGTTTACAACGCTTACGGTTGTTACTGCCGGCTTTGCATTTTCTACAGGCTGGCTCTTCTTTCGTCGGCTTGGTACAACCTCGTACTCGTCATCAGATGCTCCCTCTTCAACAAGTGCAGCATATTTTGCGGGAGGTTCATCCGCAAGTTCCGTAACGACACCATGTATCTTGCTTGCTGAAGTCTTCGCAGGCTGCATAACATTTAAAAACTCTTGTAATTTCGGGTCGGACTCGTTAACCTCATCCCGCTTCCTCTTTTTCGAGTTCTCAGGTTGTGATTCCGACTCCGCAGACGGTTTGACAGTCGCCTGAGAGACTCCCGTATTAGGGATTGAGTTGTTCCTTCTTTCTTTGAATTTAGACAAGGAAGGGTCTGCTATCTGCAAGAAGTGTTAAGCCGATGCTGACTGGTATTGTACTGAATGTACTAACGGGTTTTGCTAACTCGACAAATATTTTAGACATCCGTACAAAGGAACGGTTGAAGTATTTGACAGCATTGGTAGCTTCTTCCGGGCTCTTATAGCCAACGTATCCAATCCTTCGGTGAGGTATCAGCTTGACGTCTGTGATGTGACCTTTGGACGCGAAATGCTTGCGCAAGTCGGCCTCGTTGAGATTCGGTGGCAGACCTTTAACGAAGATTCGTGATGAATCCATGATGATTATTGTGTATGGGTATCTAGTACGGCTATAGGGACATTAAAAATAATAGAAACAACAAGGTTGAGCGTGTTTTAGTTCCTTGACTTATAAACGAGGTCACTTAGCAGCGCCTAAAGAATGGTTGAAGGATACCTGTGATGGAAACCTATAAAAAAATTGGCAGAAAAAAAAGTTGCAAAATCGCGTATCAGAGATAGAAATCTTTTATCATCACGTGATTCAAACATCCCGCTTGAGGCTCTTCAGCCCCACGATCCACAATTTGGCTCTAAATTTGTTGGTACTAGTGGTCCGTGCATGAGTGCTAGCCAATAGGAGGAATAATAATGACAGGGAGTAATTAATTCTCAAGCCGCAGGGACCAATGATCAATGGATAGCTACAATAATCTACAAGTCGACCTCTCAAGTCGCCAAACACGCGACAATTGGGCATAAACCACCCACCTTGCAAAACGCATTCAGCAACATCAACGCCGACACGACAAGACCTATCACATCGTGGAGCTTATACCGAAACCACTTTGCCATAACAAATAGCGTAGGAATCCATCTTCGCCTTTTTCTTGCTATTGAGCCTTCGACTTACGTATGTTCACCGTGTATTAACTCTAGCCCCCAACAATCCATACGTCTTATAACATTATCGTCTAAAGCCCATGTTTACTAACTTACTAACTAGGCATCGCGTTTGCTGTAGGATAGTAAAGTTACCACGAAATCGACACTACAGACCGACAAGATGGCAGAACAACAGTCACCTCCACCGGCCGGTGGTCGCGATAAGCTCGAAGGTCCGTTTCTCGTCTCCGCGCGTAGCTATAAATACGTAGTTGGCTAACATATCTCGCCCTACAGCCCAAATCAAGTCTGCAGATATGGTTAGAACTTCCCCAGCGATGAATAAGGCTTTGGAATGAACTAACACGGAACCCCAGACGGAAGACATGCAGCAAGAAGCAATCGACGTCGGTATGTGTCTTCGTTTAGGGGGTTATGGATATACATGATCTGACGTCAAGAGTAGCTCAGGAAGCTATGGGCAAATACACCATCGAAAAGGATATTGCACAGCACATCAAGCGTACCGTACGTCTATCCATACGATATACTTACCGACGATTCTTTTCATTGGGAATGCTAAACTTAGCTTGCTAGTTTGACGAGCGAAAGGGTCCGACCTGGCACTGCATCGTAGGAAGGAACTTCGGAAGCTTTGTCACTCACGGTATACCTCCCTTTATTTCCAATGCACGGCGACAGAAATAAGTTGGTGTCCGAGCTAACACGATGTTAGAAACGAAGCACTTCATCTACTTCTACCTAGGGCACTGCGCCATCCTGCTCTTCAAGACGCAGTAGAGTAGCGGCTTGTAGTTTAAGCTACTAGCTCTTCCTAGAGTTTAGTCTCTTGGTGGCGCGGGCGTTTCGCGTTTGTTTTACTTGCGAAGAAGACGTTTCCCAGGGGCACAAATTTGATGGTAATACATACCCTAATTATGGTAGATTGATCGCTGCATCGATATGGGTCACTGTATATCGTCATACGAAAAATACCGTTGTTCATAGAGAAAATAATATGAATATGCAAAATACAGAACGTGTGATGTCAAGCATGCTACAGCTCAAATAGCGTTCTCGATATACTCGGAGATACTCAGCCAAGAAACTTGAGAGAATACGCCCGTGATATCAAGCACTAGAATTCAGGTTCTACTCGTAATTTGAATGTTTCAAGCGATATAGTATACTCTTCAAGCGGCACGTCGGTTCCGCACTCCGCAATTCGGCTCCGCAAGCTGTCTTTCCGAAATCTAGCTGCTGGTTCAATTCAACCCTCTCTCTATATGTTTTTTTTTATTTCATCCACCGGCCACTTCTACAAGAAGGGTCTAGCTTTAGTAACCTAATATTTAAATAAGAACAGAGGATATTATTAGCCTCGAGGATTTCCTATCACTCAATTTTAGTAGCTCGCGACTCTAAGATATTATTGTCATATAAAGCTGCCGAGGTAGGTAATAGATAAGACAATTTGATCATAATATGTCCACATTTAGATCCACCTTGAATTCGATAGATCATGCGAGTCGTTGAATTATATTTGCATGCTATACACTTCAAGTGTCTACTGATGACAATATCGTACGGTATTCAATCACGATTCACCTACCTACCTAGACACCGGTACACAACTTCGTACATTGGAAATGTGGTCACATGGGCGAGAAGCTTTTCGAGCCTGGACTAGGGTCTTGAGAACTACGTAAGCAATATATTACGATGTTCTGTTTGGTTCGAGTAGGTGATGACTTATAAGTTATACATATAACTACCTCCGTGGTTACTAATTAAGGTGTGGTACAAATACGCACACACATATACACGCACGCGTACACACACAAGACACACACCTGCATTTGCATTTATGTACTATACCGTGGGAAAGGAAAAGGAAAAGGAACCGCATTTTCCCCGGTGTCGCACTACCGAAGCCTATCTACCACTATCCTGACCCTCACCCCATGAAGATAGCTCATACGACCATGTACCTACATCAATGTATGTAGTGTACGCAGATGCGGTCAAGTCCAATGTATTAAATATGTATGTAACGAATCACCAGCCACCCTTTTCCCCCTCCGTCCGCCCATCCGTGGTCGCCCACCGGTCTAGGTACGGGGGTGTTTTGATGTAACAAGAGACCTTGCTGGAGAAATGCGGGCTAACACCGGAACAAGCGCGTGCATCGTTCGGAGAGACTGGACTTTAATAGAAAATAACTAACTGCAGTTCACCCCCTGAAATAATGTTAGTTTTTCGGACGTGCACGATACAGAACAGGGCTTCGAATTCTAAATAGAGCAACGCCTTTCAAAGCATTTTAACTATTATACCAGTATTTTATAACATTAAATACTCCGAAACAACGTTTTTAGAAAACTATAACAACCTCCTAGGGCGGCAATAGGTATACGCTTCAAGATCTTAGCGAAGTAGTTCTAAGGTTCCGCTGAATAACATTATTACAGGGGGCGTACTGTAACCAGTAGTTACCTAAATAGGCTTAGATGACTTGCTCTCTACACTAGCCTCTAGGTATACGATTGCACTATTTAGATGTTATAACTAATACCTATAACTATAATTAATTCATCCTTCCTCCAATTTTATTTTATCATGGAGAGGGTTGTTTTAGAGAAAGTAAAAGAGAAAGCAAACGTCATTCGAAGCTGAGTGAGCATAGGCGAAGCCAACAGATCGCAACAAACTTCGTTACTAAAACAAACTGCGTATAACTATTAGATAAAGTTGCAATGGCGTGGACGAATGGCTGAACGAATGGCTGGCTGGCTGCTGGAGCAATACATACTAATAACCCGGTCCGTCGACTACCTACATACATACCTCATATGTTAGCATTTACCTAATCTACTTCGTACGTAAGTTACTTATTCCCAACAACACCCACTCGTTCATACCAATGGCCTCAAGTCGGAAAATCCCATAGTCCCACAAGTTGCATAAGTGCCAGCCCTGGAGTGTCCCATCTGGAGTTATCGGGTCTAGTGGGTTGGATCGAGGATGCGACGGTGGGGCATTCGGACAATCTTCGACGAGTGCTTGCATTCCCGCAACACGCCAGCCCGCTTTCTTCCACTTACCTTGATGCGTCCAATCACAGCTCGTTTTTAATCTACCTACTTAGGTACCCGTCACTCCGCGACAGTCGAATGGGTGTAGCACCTGTGACATCCCATCCCTTTTATGTATTATGCTTGGTATATGCATGTATGTATGTATGTATTGCTTGGCCCGCGGGCGGGAAGCTCGGGCAGCTTTATCTATCTAACTAGTGCCGTCGAAACGAAATGCTTGCTTGCAATGTGCATGCTTGCTAGGTACAAAGCATTAGGACGAGAAATCCTAGTAATATATTTTTGAAGCTATAACTCGTCACTAACTGACTCAAATTCGGCGCGAAGGGAAGCACTGAGCAGGTTGTCCTGGAGATGCATTGCACTAACTAGTAGTAACTAGCAGTAACCCAAGACCCGGAAACCCCAAGCTGCTAATCTAGATATTATGGACTGGACTTTTCGATAGGTGCTAACTTAGCCACATATGTAATAGCCTATATGTAATCCGTACTTAGGTCCGCTTTCTTACCCGACTAAGAGCCAAGCGTCGACCGAATAGAGACGGGTCTTCTATCCTAAGTTTCCCAAGTTTACCGAGCGTTCGGAAGGACAACTAACTCATCATGTACTGACGAGGGAATTTGAATTGGGCACGACGAGGGGAATACCAAGCCGTGCCGTACCAACAATTATCTCAGCACCCAACCTTGACAAGTTTGACTGACAGCCCAGCATCCCCATCCCGATTTCTCGGGCTTCGGACCCTTAATCCTCGCGCGTACGAGGCGAGGGACTTACGAAAAGGCTTAGTTAATGAACTTGAAATCTAACAAGTCTAACAAATATGCCTGTCTGAGGACCCCGTACGATACGTAGACGAATTGGACGTACGGCAAGGATATGTGTATGTGTGTGCGTAGGTGAACTGGCAGGCAAATCCCTCCCCCTACCATCCCTACCCATCCCTCCCAGCGCAGATGTTTGTTGCGATGCAACGCAACGACTAGCCCTCTTCGGACGGACACTGTGAGATAGATGGCTTGTAGTTTAGTATATTGATGACTAGTGACGACATGGTTGCTTTTCCCCGGATGATGTGTATAACAAAGCAAAGGCTCCTGGATAACGTGGAATGCAGTGATTGAGTCTATACAAAATACTATCATGTGTAACTGGGTAGTGTATGTGTATGTGTGTGTTTTACTCTATGTATGTTAGTTAAGTCAACCATATATGTCAACCGCGGACGCCGCGATGTGCTTGCGTAGTGTATAGGTAGTGTATAATGTATAGCATATAGCGTATAACGTATGGCCCAAGAAAAGCAGCTGAAAGGACAGTCAGTCAAGTCAGGTCAGTCCTAGTGTACATACATAGTCACGTCTGTTGTAAAGTACGCAGCAGAAAAAGGATGTGTGGGGCAGAACGCCACGTCCATGTTACCTACCCAGCCGGAATTTCCAATTCCTCTCGGTCGTCGGCCCCTCGTGGCGCTTCTAGCCCGTGCAGATTCTCGCGTGGATGACCTGCAGCAGGTGTCTAGCGAGGGAGAGAGAGCCGTAGGTCGTAACACATAGCACGTAGCTTCTATCGCACCGTGCTCTTAAGAGTTATAGACTTGTCGTAATAGTCAATAATCATTGTAATAAAATAAATATGAGAATTTCTAATTTCTGTAATATCTAGTAATAGTTACTAACGTATATGGTCGATCCTCCCCCTCCATCAAGCACTCATGTCAGCTGAATGATGTCAGGGCGCAACGCCTCTCAGCTAGCCTCTGGAAAAGCTTAGGGAATTTGCGAAGTAAATCGGCGAGGCCAAGCCGTATAACTTTGCGTTTTATCCGAGTCCCAGGTTGCGTGCTTACCCACTGACCGCTTTCGAACTCAAGATGATGCGAGTTTGCTGCTGAGAACTCTAATTCTCAGCGTTATCACGGCTGACGATGACTGACTGACTAACTGACAGACTTTCTACTAGTGTCATACCATAGTACCATAATACCATAGTACCATAGTATGGTATATGCAATGTACTACCGTAGATGTTCGCTTGAACCATCCCTTTTTGGTCTCGCCGATAATATACCATTACCAGATTGATAAAACGGGGACCATTAAAAAAGGTACTAGCTAGCCAAGACCATACCCAATACCATACCATATGTACATATGTATATGGCTCGCTTGCGTCTTAGATCTGAGCTTGGAATTTCGCATATATTGATCTTATTAGTTGTAACTAATAGTAGTATTAGCGTATTGGTGTATTGGCGAATATCCTTCTCCTATCATGTCCGGTTCTCATGAATTGGTCATTGCACGTTGGGAAAGGCATTGTTTTAAATAGTCCAGTCCGGAGTCAAAGGAGATTTGTCAGGGACGCCAGAATCCGTCGCGCGTTATGGGTCTCAAGATTCGGTAGGCTACTACATATGTATGTATGTATATATGTATGTATATACATATGTGCCATAGGTATGTGCCATCCAAGTCCCACCGACCGGTCCGGAGCGCAATCCATTGGTGGATTTGCTGTGGAGAGCTATCCAGCTTTGTACATGAACAATACATACCCAGCTACCTCTTATGGGCTGTCCCCCGTCGTACCTGAAAGTTTCCTTGAACCTTCTGTAAATGGTTCCATCGCCGCCTGTTCTTCTCTCACCGTCTTCGCCAGCAATGAAAAAAAATCGTATAGCCATGTAGTATGATTTTTCTAGATTATTCCCCTAGAAGCGTTAAGCGGACTTTCTATTTACGGCTTCGCAATTCTTCAAAGTAACAATATCATCAAAGGGTCCCCCGAAGCGTGGAGTGCCGTTGATGGGACGATCTTGACGCACGGAGTGCCCGTCTATTCGGCTCCAGTTCAAGGATAGCTATGGGTACGGTCAAGATTGGACAATACAATACCTACGCACAGTCGTCGCCACCGCGGAGACGTCGAACAGAAAAAGAGTGCTGCAGAGCATAAGCTCCTTTTTTTGTTTCAGTCAGATCTGGGACATATCAGCATACATCTTAGCATAATGTACCTACATTAAATTTTAGCTCGCCTTTTTTTCCTTTTCTTTTTTAATGTATTTACCTGTTAGCCTCGTTCTCCAACAACATTTCATATGACATATCATACCCAATCGGGATTCGAAAGCCTGCATGTCAGCACGCCGGCGAACCTTTTTGGGGTCCATTGATCCAACTCCCAGGGAAATCTTATATCTGCTGCGTTGATTCGTACAGGGCTTTTTTCAGGGCCTCGCTACGGAAAGTAATTATTTTGATGCCCTAGAGAATAGTCAGCCCAGTCTAGACGTCGTTAGGCGTAGAGAATAGATAATTTTTTACGATCTGCTGACCAACGCATACCAATGCCTGCGTAGGTGATTCATATGATTCATAGCACTTTGGCGATGAATTGTCGACGTTAGAAATCAAGAGATATGTTTGGTTACATGTCCGGCAATCTACACGAAGCGTTCTATTCTAACACACGGGACCCAGCAAAACCAGGAACGTCCCTAGGCATTGCATATGCGCAGGACGAATTTTCCAACGAAGAAAGGACACCAATGTTACAGCAAAATAGAATGTCCTATTTCGATCTATTTCGCCTCGTATTTGGGAACTTGGGGCCTGACAACTAAGCACAGCTAAGCAAGATGCACAGGTTGCCTGTCTCTTGCCTATCGACTCATTTGCAATCATTCGCAATGCCTTGTCTACGTACGTACGCACGTATGAATCAACCAAACTCAACACCTCCTCATGACGAGGACATTCACCGAACTTTCTTCCAAGACTGTCATATATCACTTAAGATAGATGGATACTTATGATGAGTTGGCTTGTCTGCTAACCACATCATCGTCTTTCTGATTCAGTGGCACGATTGTGAGCCGCATTCCGGTGCAATGCTATTTTCTAACTATGGTAAACTAGGACAAACTATGGTAGAGCCCAAGCCGGATGATGTAATTTAGGCCCCGGGGAGCTAACGAGCACTCGGTTCTTCCGTGGGCGAAGAGGTACCGCCTGAACTATATTTTGCCTTGGATGTTATGGTGATGTACGTCTTTGCGTTTCGTCACCAGCACTATGTAAACTTAACCAATGATTCGTACGCGTATAGTTAGAAGGAATAGTTGTTCATCGTGTTTGTCTATTGTCGCATCTATTCCTGCATTGCGAAGACGTAGAAGGCTTGGCAATTTTAGCTTTCAGGATGACTTTTTACCCCTTGTATCAAACTGGCGGAATAATCGAGAGAGATCGTATCCCAACAGGTACCCACGTTCGTTCGGCTGTTAGATCCTCCCTCGCAGCAACATACATTAGTTACGCTGCTGCGACATGTATATATCGTATCGACGTACAATAGAAGCACTGTATAGTAGGACAGGACCACACGATCACACGACCAAGACTTATACATACACCTACATAGTACGTTATTATCGACGATTCAACCATTGAACCACATACATTACATAGGTAGTCTGTAGAGACAATACATACGTATGCCTAGTACATAAACAGATAAACTACATTGTGTATGTACTGTAACTAGGTTAGACTTTTGGTATTAACTCGAGGTTCCGCCCAAGGGAAAATGCATGCAACTGTCCATCCGCAAATCCATAACCCCTGTCTCACACACACACGCACACACACAGACACACACACAGCCCATTGGAAAGTACCATTGAAAGTATCTTCTATGTATGGCAACGCATGGGGCATGGGTACAACGCCTTTGTATCAACTGCTGTAACATAGCGTTCGCCCTACTGTGCCGTCAGCGCTCTTATCCAATAATAGCTTTTCTAGGTAATATCCGGGCTGTGTCGGCGTTCGGTTTTTATTCCAGCTAGGTACCAATTCTTTTACGAAAGAGGCAGAAGAAGGCAGAGAAAGGCATTGAAAGAAGGTAGTGCCCAAATTGTCATCTTTCTAAGCCGTAGAATCTGTGTCACGAATTTGCTAGTGAATTGGCAATTCTTTCTCCCAATCTTTTACTGAACCCCTATTGTTACCTTTCTCTTCCGTGTTTGTGATTCAGGTTCTTTCACAGTGTAAAAGTTTGGTTAGGTTCAGGTACCTTAAGTTCTTTGACTAGGAAATATGACTAGGAAATAAAAGTGACTCTACTAATAAGGTTTAGCTTTCACTTAGCAGCCATAGCACTACTGCCCATTGTAGGCTGGAGCGGACGGGATGAACTAAGCAAGCGCGGTACCTACTCTATACATATGTACTTTCCTGGGAATACCCCCGTCATTCTCCACTACTAAGTACCTTTAGTAGCATCCCACCCCATCCATAATAGTATCCATCCATCCATCTATGCCTTCATTTTCCCTTGTTTCTCCTCTTGACCAAGATTCGACGAGACTATTCCGTACAACCTCGTACTTCCCATACTTTCTCTCCTACTCATACTACAGCATACAACGCATACTCTTCCTCTTCTTTGGTCTAATCGTACTGGTCCTTAGTCGACATACCTCACTTCTTGGTCTCGTCCTCCTGCATATTCGACCTCGTATCCTTGGATGCATTTCCTTCAAATCTTAGCTATAAAGCCATGTGACGGAGCTGCATAAGAAGTCGGGTCATTGTCAAGTTGGACTCTTAAAGTCTAGCAAGGTGCAGAGCTTCTGAGCTTGTTCGGCTGTCTCTCCTCGACAACAACCATACGGCATAACCATCATTGTCAATACTTAACCTCGTAGTATCGGCCTACCGATATCTTCAATTCTTTTCACCATACCCCTTCGTCATATCGTCGACCTATACCGAACTATTTCGCCATGCCAGCCCTCACGATTCCCGATTCCGGCCTCCTTTTGGAGAGCTCGGCAACCTCGAACGAATCCCTCCCGTTGCAAGCCTTCGGCATCACATTGAATGATAGCGTGATCGAGGACATGATAAAATGTGTACAAGGAGGGCAAGAGGTTGAATTGACCTTAGGAAGCAATCCTGTAAGTTTGCTACTGTACTTAGTTTTTTGCTTTAGTTCTTGCCATTTTTATTTTTGATAAGCGGGAAATGGTCATGAGGTGCACTAAATCAGTTACTTTGAATGCCCTCTACCCGAATACCTCAGGTCCGCGCAGCGCAACACCTTCCCACAACACCTTCCCGCACTTTCCCAATCCAAGGCAGCAGCAACAAAAAAAAAAATTATGTGCACATACCCACGCAAATTTGCACGATTCCTCGATTAAATACCTTAACTATTGAACTAACGCAATTCTCTATTTACAGTCCTTATTCTTTGGTTTCGGGGAACAAAAAGTCAAAGCAAATCCGCAGTCATACAATTACGACTTGTATCTTACGAAACCAGAAGAATCGGCAAGCAAATCACAACGATTACCAAATCCCACCATGTGTATTCTCAGCAAGCCACCCGCCAGTATCCTGGCGAACAGGTCCACCAACACCAAAACTAAAGATACTAAACGAGTCACCAAACCCAAGCCTCTACCTGCTGGAAGGTCCGCCATGGCGGGCGCATTGTCGAATTCTTCCACCAGATCACTACCTACGAGTCCTGCGCTCAACGGGATTTCTTCGCCGAATCCAGCCTTTTCCGCCTCGCAGCAGATAATTGAGAAGAATAGGAACCAAAGGAGCATTATTGTTCACGAACTAGCGTCGAAGGATCGAACATACGAATATCTCGCAGAGATTTGGAAGGGCACCGAAGCAGACCTTAAGCGAACTTTGGAGAAGATCGCTAATTTTGACTCCTCGACGAAGAAGTATAGTCTACGACTGGTGTTCTGGAAAGAGCTGGACGTATGGAACCACGATTATCGCAATGAGGAAGATCGCCGTGCAGCAATTGACAATGCCATTAGGCAATACGACAAGTCACGCCTTCCAACATCTGCAGTCGAGTGGGAGAAATTGCTTACTCCTTCCGAGCGGGGCAAGGGTATCGTTTTGAGCAAGCTACAGGTAACTCTTGCAAAGGGAAACGTAACCCCGACTCCTCGAGTTGGCGCGAAGAAGGCGGATGATGGCAACAAGAGCGATATCGATAACAAGGCAAAGGGCGAAGCTATGGCTCGATCCAATTCGCAACCACTGGGAAGCAAGACGAAGAAGGTCAGCGAACGCGAAGCGCAGACGAAGCGCTTATTCTCAAGCAACCCTAAGAAACCTGCTCCGAAAAAGCCGGCCAGCAAGCCTAAGCCAACCGAAGAAAAGGGCAGGAAATTCCTTTCGGATGAGAAAGTGATCGACTCCGAAAGTAGTGGGGATGAGAGGCCACTATCGAGAGCTAGCTCGAACCAATCATCGTTGAAGCCTATCGAAAGACCTATCAAGAAGCCTGCCGAAAAACCGGTGGAGAGACCTATTGAAAAGCCTTTCGAGAAACCCGTCGAGAAGCCTGTTGAGAGACGAACCGAGAAGCCAGTGGAGAAACCGGTGGAGAGAGTGGTAGAGAAGCCCAAGGAGAAACCTGCTCCACCGAAAGCGAAGCCCGTGGTTCGAGCACCCCGCGCTCCCGTGAAACCTTCCGGCTTGACCTCTCAGAAACGGCCACGTGAAGATGATGATAGCAGCTCGAGCTCGGGGGCACCGCTTAGCAAGCGAATCAAGCCGAAGGAGCCTCCTAAGCCGTTATCCAACGTCACGACTCTAAAGCACCGCCCGTCAGACGCAAGCCAGAGCTCAAGAAATGCTCCCGCGGGAGTGACGTCTTCAAATATCTCGATGCGAAGCAAGAATACGTCACCCACTAAGTCATCGCCACTTGCTTCCTCGCCACCGACGAACGCTTCCGACCTCGAAGATCATCAGCCGCCTCCGCGCCAGCTGAAGCCCCCGGTCCGTAACGAGGAGCGTACTACGAACGGAGCGGTAAACGGCAGTTCTATGGCCTTGAACCAGACCAAGAAGCGCAAGGAACGGGATGCCGATCAGTATTCCTCGCAGCAGTCTGCCCCGAACAAGAAGCCGCGCTTGCCGCCTGATGTCTTGATAAAGGCAAAGAAGTTCACGAGATTTTACGAGCGATATGAGGCGTTGCACTACGAAATTGCGGCCCTAAAGGAGCCGCCGGAGGATAAGCTGGCGGATCTGATTGATATGCGAGAGCGACTTTCAGTCATGAAGACGGAGATCTCGCAAGCGGTGGCGTCATACTAATACCGCGTTTACGAGTCTTGTCCAGCGTGGACATATCGATCGGGAGAGATGAGCCAATCAGGATTATGCGAAGTCAAATTAAGGACTTACTGGACGTGGAGCAAAGAGAGCCAAAAAGGGCAAAGTGGATTTTCTAGGGAGATCGCCTTATATCAACTACGATGAATGCAAGCGTTTGGAGAGGTGGCGGTTATCTGATGGTTTTTTTTTTTTTTTTTTCCTCTTTACAATTACTCAGGATGGACATTCCCATTTTCAGCGAAGTTTGGCACTTGCATCTGGATGACGTTTTGATTTTCTCCTCTTTTTTTCCCTAATATCGGGATCTGGCATTTATTGGCCCAGGGAACAGCATATGGATTTTACTGGTTACCGGCATTCGGGACATGGGGCATAGGACAACCCAAAAGCGGCGCGGATATTTGACACTTCCCTTGACGCGTTGGTCGGGACGACATGATACTCCCAAGTATAGGAATTTGCAATTTGATGCATTTGAGTTACGCACAACAGCGCATACAGACAGAGGGCAGACACAACGAATAGGTTGGGTAGCTAGCAGACAGCTCTCTGTAATGTAGTATGAGAACCATACGGAATGAATTTTTTGAATTTTTATAATTTTCAAAGACACCATAATAAGAAATGGTATTTTGACCAAGCTGGTATATTCGTATGCACGTGTGGTTGTAAACGTATCGACATGTGCGACTAATAGTGCGGGCTGGTATAAGTCAGGGTGGGGATGATATATACACGCCTAGATACCTTAGGTAACGTAGACATTGCAGACGTACCCCTTGGATGTATGCGCGTAGACGGCAAACGGCAAACGGCAAGAGGAAAAGGCATTTAAAAGGTAATGAAGGCTACCGCGGATGCAGCGTAGCACCTGAGCGCTGACGTTGACTGTGTATACCTACACACGCGTAATTCCCCCCCTCCCGCCGGCCGAGAAGTGTCTGTGCAAATTGAATAGGGGGTGAGAAAGGGGGTGAAAGATGAGATTTACACAGATGACGCGGTTCATTGCACCTACATATCAGCCTGGCAGTTTATGGAGCTGTTCTTGTTGTACATCGTATACGTGTATGCCTACCTGATTCCGTACTATGTACGCAGATAAAGCCAGTCTTCGGTGTGTGTAATACAAAGTCATCCAAGGCGATGAGAATATTGGCTGTTATTTCTCTGATGCGTTCCGCGTGTATACCGTTGTGTCTTTCTGATTGATTACTTTACCGTTAGAAGACTTAATTAATAAGGCTTGGGGGTAGTTGGACGATGAGCTTGTAGCACACATGGTTTTTTGGGTATCAAAAACGGCAAGTCTAAAAATGCGGAGAAGAATGATAGGTGATAGGGATGTAAATCGGGAGATCCAACTCTCCGGGTTAGAAATCAACCTATGATTCCACGGCCAACGTCTGCAAGTGTAATAATAATGTATGTGTGTGTGTGCCAATATGTATTATAAGGCATCTATGCTAACAGAGCAACACATATCAGGCATATCACATATCAGGCATAGTTATACAAACATCAGGACGCTTGCAGTTACAAGCAAATAGTCCTATAATCACCCCCTTTCCCACATACTCCACCCCCTTACCCCTCCCCGCCTATACCGACCAAACAGACGACAGACACAAACCCGAGCACCTGGGTCAAGTGTGCCATGGTCCCGTTACCGGCCTATCGCAGATGTGATACCGGAATAACCTCGTCACGAACCGGTTGGGTTAGGTAGCATCGTTTCAACAAACAAAACAACAATGCGTGTTGGGCGTTCCTATCGGTGAGTGAATCGTTTATTTCGGTGAGAGGGAGGCTTTCGGCTTGGCGGTGTAGTGTATTTATTATAATGCGCAACTGCGATATCAGGTAAGTCTACCAACCTAGTAATGCGACATTGCGAATTACATCTTGAGGCTCAAGCACTCGACCAAGACCAAGACCCAAGACCCAAGACTAATTTTTCGCTGCCGATATTCCGATAAAGTTATGCCTTATGCCTTAGCATAGCCTCAGCCTCAGTTCCCGACCTATCAAAGGTTGCCGTAAGAGCCGTAGGATCTACTGTGTACCTCAGCCCCATGTCTTGCGGCGCCTCGTTTCGTTTCAGGTGTCAGGGTGTGCGCCCCGTCAGCGTCAGCGTCAGCGCCGCAAACCGCCAACTGGTGAAATCGCTTTGCCAAATACGGTTAAGTGTGGGGATCAACCGAGCCAAACTGTCGGGATGGACTAGGGCGCGCGCTTGGACCATCTCAAGTAGGTTTGAAGTACCCTTACGTATATCGACATTTGACATGTCATACAAAACCGCTTTCTCGTATCCCGTGCTTGGCAGGGCTATTTTTGAAACATTGGAAATAACAATAATAATAATTCTACTTGCTGACGATTGGATAGAGTCCAAATCGTATATGAAATCGTATATGAAGTACTACGATTTCAATAGGACCACGCTATTGCGAACTGTGGAGATCGGGATCGTGAAATATGCCTGGATTTCCCCACGGATAAGCACCAGTATGTACACTAACAGAGGAATAAGATCATCAGTGGTCAGTTAGATTCTACACCACATATTGGTCAATTCCCCTCATTGTTGAATTGTCAAATAGCAATCAACTATAAGAATGTTGATATTATGCGTAAAGCTCGCGGCGCATGTTTCTGAACCGCTTGTTAGAAATATACATAAGTAAGTGCAGTGTATAAACAAATAACAAGCATCATATTGTATGTATTATAGACCTAGCGCTAGCACCTTTTAGCAAACCTCCAAGCTATAAAATGGAGGAGGATCGCCTTGGAAGCTCATTGGATACAGTAAATTTCCGCAACGTGAAATGGTATCGTTCCTAAATACATCATGGGGAGAAGCGACATTGACGATGGAGAGTCACGGCGGTCCTCCTATAATCGACGAGGGGGAGTACACATAGACAGTACGCCTATTTCCTTCTCCCGTCCACATTCGTCGAAATCAGAGTTGTATAGCCCAAACGGAACTACGTACTTCCAACACCCATGTGGCTATCACGGCAATGATTCAGATGATCACCATGGAACGCCCGCTGATGATCGACCAATAACGCGGTTGAAGTCGTCATCGAGGTCAGGAGGTAAAGCCCTGGGAGGGAGCCGTCCAGTCACTCCCGCCCCGGCGGCCCCGACGGCCCCCAAGGACGAGACTACCACGGCTATTAACGCGGAGTTGAAAGTATCGCTCGCTACCAGGCAGTTGGCGTTTCAGATTAAAGAGAGCAAGAGATTCTGGATTGCATTTCAGGACGAGTTCGAAGCAGAAGTGAAGGCGGTTAAGTACTACGTTAACGATGATGTCCTTCAGCGAATATGGCAGAAGAGGACCGAACACAACAGCAAGTACAAGAATGGCGAGAATCAAGATGACGAACAGTTCATCATTCAGAAGATGAAGCTGGAGACATGTATGGATCAGGTCAAGGAGGCCGCAAAGGCATTCATTCAATCTCATCCGTTGGGTGGCCCCTCTGATCACGATCCTCGGCACCTCGCCTTAGAGAAGATTCAGGTAACTGGAGATCGTGTTCTACTATTGGCTGGGAAGTCCACGTTTAGTAATATTGCTTGTGCAGATCTGGTCACGCAGGCGTCGGACTTGGAGAAGCTGGTAGATGCGAGAAGTCCAGACGCCAAGGTCTTACATCGGTATGATAAGAGAGAAACTATGAAGATCTCGTGCGAAGGCGAAGGCGAAGATACCGATCCAGTCACAGCCGAACCAACATATCAGGAACAGGGAATACCCGATCAAGAGACATATGGGGATGGTAATGATGATGAGGGTCAGAGTGCAACGTTAGGATAGACCTAGACGAATAGCTGAAAGGCTCCTCAATCTCGATTCTGCTGAGGCGATTATTTCACCATTATAATATGACGTATCGTTAGCAGTATCCTCAAACTTAAGGGAATGCAAAATTGGCATTAGTACAGGACTAACCTTGAAGAAAAAAAGATTGAAGCATCGCCCTCACCAGAGTAATCGGAATCGAATTGTAGGCGTCCGTCTCCCGAAGGAAACAGACAATCCCACGCTGCGTATCGCACTCAAGTGTTCTCACACACAATCTCCGCAACGGCTCTCCCATAGGAACCACAACTCCCCCGTCTTCTCCTTGCGGATATACACGGGGCGAAGGGCCCTGCGTCTCTGATGCCAGTCTTGCAGACGTGTAGTTTTCAAAAGAAAAACCCATCACGCCAGACCCTCGCGGGCAGACCTGTCGATCCCGCAGCTAGGCAGGCGACGAGGTGGTGATGAAGAATACTCCGAATTTCTCATGAGCGGGTGAATATCGGTCTGAAGAACAGAAGCCGATGAGAAGCAGCTCGCGCGGCTTCTCTGTTTTGTAGCTCAGAAACGCAGCGTTGGTGAGGGCGATGCTTGAGGAAAGAAAAGAAAGCAAGAATGAATTTCGGCGGGCTGCTTTTTCGAGTCATAGCAAAATTATGGTGGGCTTATCGATAAAGCTAGCAGACAGCCAATTAAAACGGCTAAAACTAGGTAGTCAAGCCTTAGGTAATCTAACCTTACTGCGTATTGTACCTAGGTACTTTAAGCTCTTGACTCATGAGAACTTGCTCTTAACCTTCCAATTGGCTGAATCATTTAAGGGTCCAGACGTGGCTTATCTTTTCTTCCCAATGTCTCTTTCCCTTTCCAACGAAGGGCTTGGTCAGAAAAGCCCCGTTTGTCCCTAATTGGTAGTCGTGTTATCGTAGGCGTGTCTGGCTAGACTCATCCATTATATGCCATTCCCAGTACATAATTGAAATTTTACTCATCTTCCCATTACTTCTCCTAGACGATATAAAGCTAAATCTTATAGAGCATGTCAACTAACCATCTCCATAGAATTATCATAATGTCTTTCTTCAGGTGATAGGGCCGAGTCATTCATTTTCTTACGTTGTTGCTTTACCTAGTTCGTTTTCTCTTTGTGGTTTTTTTCTTTCCCCTTTAGAATCCTATAGACGGTATTATCCGCGATCAATAGAATAGAATGTCGATCTGCGTAGCAGACCTTCCCCAGCCCTGGCAGAAGCCCTCGTCCGAGGAACTACTGGCAGCTCTCAAACAGCTTCAGGTAAAACTGACGGGTAACAATGTCTACCTAAGAGGCCAGTGAATGCTCACTATGAACTAGGTTGAACCTCCGATCTGGAATCCTGGTACTTCTAGAAAAGTTATACTAGAGAGCTACCAAAATACTGCCCAGCTTCGTCGTGAGGCTGCTGCGTACCTGTCTAGCATAATCAAGAGCAGTCTCTCGTGGATCCAGGATGAAGACGAGAAGGAAGCGATATGGGATGAGGCAAGCCGGCGTCTTGCAGAACGCTGTGGTAGAGCGGGAATGGGAGAGATCACGCGAAGATGGCCTCTTGAAGACCAAGTATCATCTCCTTTCGAGCTAGTCATTAGGGAGCCTCCTATCACCGGCGATTCTCTCGGCTTGAAAACTTGGGGGTCCTCATATCTGCTTGCACGGTCACTAGGCGACATTGCGAAAGAATCCCTCCCCCATATATTCACATTGAGAACTTCGAATCAATCTCTAGATGTTCTTGAATTAGGTTCGGGTACCGGGCTCTTGGGGATGGCTGCTGCTGCTATCTGGAAAACTAACGTGGTTTTGACTGACCTCCCAACCATCGTACCGAACTTAGCCTACAATATCGAGAGAAATCGGTCCACTATCGAAGCTCTAGGAGGGAAAGTTGACTCGGGTGTTTTAACTTGGGGCTCCGAGGACGGCAACGCCGAGCAATTTGCTTCCAAGAACCAGTTCAAAGTAAACCAACCTTATTCCCCTATATACTCTTAATGACTAATTCCATGTAGATTGTTCTTGCTGCAGATCCTCTGTACGATGATGACCACCCAGAGCTCTTATCATCTGCGATAGTTGCGCACCTAGCCCAAGACAAAGACGCCAGGGCTATCGTAATGGTACCTCAGCGAGACTTGACCACCAAGAAACTAGCTGCAAAATTCCTATCCATTATGATTGTCTCCGGACTAAGCGTGCTGGAGCAGCGCACCTTAGTTGGCCAAGATGACTGGGACGAGGACGGTGAGGATTCGGGGATAGAATGCTGGTGGGCTGTTTTTGGGAGACAGTAACAGCAACTAGCGGCAAGCGTACTGCCCTAAGGTTGAACCTATATGCATAGAATTATAGAGATTTGACAGAGACTCGATAGATCGATAGAAAGGGATAATAGACGGCGGATTAGGGAATGTCGCTCCCTAGCCTTCTTAGAACGTCAATACAAGGGATCAAGATACCATGATAGAGAGCAATCTTTCCTATTCAACCCTGACTAAAAGCTAAATAAAAGTATATACGACATATATCAACCTTCAAGTCTCCCTAATCATGAATCATCCATGACTCAAGACGACGCCTCTTGAGCCGCCGCAAATGTGTGAAAGCTCCCTGCCGCCCTCGGATACACAACTTGAGCCTCCCCATTCGTCCCATTTATCCCATTTCCGTTAACACCATTCACCACTCTGACGCCCCCATCAAACCAATCATCGTCACCCTCCCCAACACCCTCTGGTACGCCCCAGCCACCTCCTCCAGGGGTATGTATAACACACCTATCCCCCTCCTTCATATCGACCTGTCCCCTGGACCCAATATTTATCCACCGTTCACTCCCATCCTCCAGCCCCTGGACCCAGTAATTCGCACCGCATGCGCCGGGCTCACCGCCCCTGATTTAGCAGGATATCGGAGCCGATCAGGAGTCGGAGCGTGTAGATTAACGCTGAGTAAGTAATAGCCGGAGGCGCGTTCATATTTGATAACATCTCGCAGGATGTGCCCGTGAAATCGAAGGTGCCGAATCCGCTCTCGTCGATGGTTATGGAGACTTTCATCATGGACCCATTATCCAAGAATTGCTTTGCCTTGAGCGGCTTTGATCCGTATCTCTTATATGCAGACTTGAGATAATTTCGAACGGAGACCTCGACGTTTTCTTGGATTCTGGTCATGTAGAAATGGACGGTGTGCTTGCCATATTCTTCCATGAGGGCCTTGAGCCTTGCCTGGAAGATGAGTACCACCAGCCTCCGGGTGATTAGTGACCAGCACGTCTCCCGGACGTAAATTGCCTTTATGAAGGTTATGTTGATACTTGACGGCATACGACATGCTTCCTAGATGAACAGGAACGTGAGGTGCATTAGCAACGAGCTGACCATCCGGGCTGAAGATGGCGCACGAAAAATCCAATCGTTCCTTGATATTAATTGAAACGCTAGTCTTTTGAAGTGCCCTTCCCATCTGCTCCGCGATACTCATGAACCGGTGGCCGAAGATATTAAGCTTGACGGGATCGACTACTAGTTCTTGCTATTCCTGAGACTGCTGAGGCTTTTCGTCGACTAGGTTGATGATAACGTGAGAATTCAGGATTCGTGCTTGGGATCCAGGAACGGCCACTATAGTTTGGTTGTGTTGTCGATGATTATTGTTGGGTCGGCTACGATGCTGCCCGGATCTATTGCGTTGAGTCGGAAGACTTTCGTCGGTTGCAGCCCGCCTTCTGCAAAGTAAGCTTGTGTCTAACGAATGTTAGCAACATCCATAATGACACATCAATCGGCATTTATTTCGATGCCGAACCTAGGGTTTTACGGCAAGCTTACTATTCTATCTTCACCCTCTTTGACTTCTGAGAAATTAGACTTCAACTCCTTTACCAGCTTCGAGTTGTCGTGGCTAACTTCAGTGCTCTTCCCAACACCCCGTACTCGTACGTCGTCAACGCGAACTTTCTTATCACGAGGGAAAACGAATGACAGCTCCCTTAGATGTTCCCTTTCGAGTGCCGCCCTCCAGTCTCCGTCAACAGGAACCAAGATCATGAAATTAGTATCGGTGCCTTGATATCTCAAGTTTAGGTATTGTTCATGTTCGATAGCCGCTTCTCGAATTCCTTGGTCGAGCAGCCCTTCGGTAACCTTCGCCTTGAGGTCCTACATCCGAACCATCAGCCGACCCAGGGATTCTTCGGACAGAATTTCAGAGCTCGGCTCTTGCGCCTCCTGGACAACTTCTGCTAGCGCCATACCGTACGCTGAAAGAATACTGGAGTACTTGTGGATTACTATCTTTTTGATACTCAACTTCTTTGCAATTTCACACGCATGTTGACCGCCGGCACCGCCAAAGTCGAAAGTGCATTTTGCTGAGTTTCGAAGCCTTTCGCCTCTGTGAGCGCACGAATGGGGCGGCTCATAGACTCATTTGCTACGTCGATGAAGCCGTGAGCAACCTCGAGAGGTGTCATCGAACTTCCAGTGTCCGCATTGATTTGTGCTGTGAGCTCCTCGTACTTCTACACCACGATATCGATATCGAGTGGAAGATTCTCACTGGGACCGAAGATCTTGGGGAAATAATCGGGTATCAATCGCCCAAGGAATAGGTTTGCATCGGTAACCTGAGTTCATTGTTAGTGATTGTTCTTATATTCAAATCAATTGAGATTTTCGGGGTTGTCATGAAGCTATGGCTTATTTTATACTCTCTAGGGACGTATTGCTATGTGAGACGGAGGTGTGATGTGATGTGGAATATGGCATACCGTAAGTGGCCCCCCTTTCCGATACGAAGCCGGTCCCGGGTGAGCGCCCGCGCTATCAGGCCCGACTTTGAATAAGTCATCTCTCCAGAATAACATAGAACCGCCACCGACAGCTACCGTATTAATATCGAGCTGCGGATGATCTCCGGCGCGAGGTATGCGTCAGCAGAAGCGGAACTACCACGCGAGATCATCTTGATCATGTTTGCGCCGACCGAAGAAGACGTCGAGATATGAGTAAAGCCCATCTCCTTGGCGATTTCGGCAATGCGATTCTCGTGGTTCGGGTAGAGATACGAGTGAGCTAAGCAGATAGCAAGCGTCTCTATACCCTCTGGTTTGATTTTTGCTAGCTTTTCCCGTACTTCAACCTCATTTAAGGGACGAATGATGCGCAAGATATCGCCGGCGATGCCTTTTACTAGGACACCAGGGTCCAGGGATCTCCTGGCGTGGAGGGCGACTATCTCTTGTGGCATCTTCGTCGAACTCTTCGACTGTGATGCGCTCAGATACCTCAACGACTGTCTCGTAGAGCAACTCTGGTTTTTTATGCCAAGCTCAAATAGCTTGGGTCTGGACTGATACCCAATTTCTAATAAGTCACCGAAGCCTTGATTGACAACGAACGCATGTCTCGTTCCTTTCCGTTCCAACAACGCTATATAAAATAAATATTTAGGCCTTAGAAAAAATGGGCGAGGGACTCACCATTTGTAGCGACTGTTGTTCCCATACGAATAGAATGGATCAGGTCTTTGGGAATTGGAGCGTCTCTGGGAATCGCCTTGCCGGAGATGGTCTCCAGGACCCGGCGAATACCTTCTGCCGGCGCATCATCATAACTACTGGGGTCGACAGATAAAAGCTTAAGGACTATGTCTTCCCACCTCGGTCTTGCGGGGGAAGTTAGCTATAAATCTTGAAAGAGACCTTGTTTAACTAACCGATAGCGAACTTCACGCTTCTTGGCTGTACTGCCGTGGGTATCGATCCGACGGCCATCTTGGCTAGGGGTATATATGAGATTGGCGAGTGGCTCTGTGTAACAAATACATAGATGCTGATAAGCTCGAGGGAGCTCGGATGGATATATAACTACACCATCATGACGAAGAATCGGATATGGTCCGGCACCGAAAGCGAGTTGAGCTCCGGTGACAGGACTCTGATAACTTGTACCATCGTTTCGAATTGCCTTCGAGTTTTCGACATATCAGCTGACGGTTTCCAGCTGAACTATGCATCAGTGTAACTTTGGGGAATATCGATCGGTTACTTTGCGATTATCAACCAACCCCATTATCAACTCCTTAATTCCCAGCTATACTCCAATCCGACAAATGGTTTTTCTATGATTGTAAGCACAGTGCGGCGCAAATAGTCGAAACTAGACTTCGGAGACGGACGCTCGTCGAGCATCCTCCCGGATTTTTAGTCCGAATGACGGGTCACTTCCGATACGAGTTTAACCAATCATCTTTGACAGATTCTCCCGAAATAGTAACCCCATTGATAATATCCTGGCGGTGGATTAGAACAAAGCTAAGTTGATTTGAAGGTAGGATAGCATTCTACTTATAGCTTGGGCGGGTTAGACATGAGTTCGCTCATCCCGACAAAATATAGGACAGGGGAGGTTCCTTTCAGTGCTGAAGATTCTCAATAGCTGATAAAAGCAACACCCACAAAGAAAGAGAGATATGGAGCCGTACAAGGAATCAGTATTTTAGGCCCAGAGCCTATCTGGGGTTTGGCGACACCAATCCTGGACTGATAAGCTCCAAGTGCTACCGAGAGGAGTCGTACGCTCACCCCATCTATAAAGCCTTGGAAATGAATCGGATATTTTTGGAGTGGATATGCATTAGATATCTGCAGCTTTTGAAACTCGTCCCAGCAGCATTGCCCATCTCAACTCTACTCGTCGTTCAACATAATGTCTCTAGACTTTAAGAGGGACGAGGCTATCCAGCCGGTCACTTCCGCCGTGGCCGGTGATAACACAAAGACAGTCGACGACCGAACTTTGGATGAGGTGAAGATAACGGCGATAACTAATCTCAGTTATCATTTGCCCGAATTTACGAGGGATATTGTCTGGCTGATCTTAAATTCCTAAAATGGAAGAATTCCTTGAGAAGGAAGTTCGTCCGTGCGCAGCTTTTAAGCGTTTTTATTGGATGCATCTTCTAAAAAAACGGGTTTTACCAGATTTCCCACTTTCGAGAAAAAAGTCGAAATACGTACTGTTTCGAGCCTTCTTTTAGGATGCTAAAAGTGTTAAGGGGTGTTAAGGGGTATTGGGGGGTGTTGAGGGTTGCTAAGGGGTGCTGGGGGTGCTAAGGGTTGCTAAGGGTTGCTAAAGGATATTGGGGTTCGAATCCTACGCTTTTTTCCTTTTTCCAAATTTTTTTTTAAAGAAATTCCAGTAAAGGCTAGTATTCGAGTTTGTTGCCGTTGTTGTCGGGCCGGTTGGCGGGTGGTGGGCGGGCGGCGCGCGTAGCGGCACGTAATTGATTTTCAGTTACGTCCTTTGTAAACTCGGGCTATTGTGGTGCCCCACAGGGGTGCCCTCTTGTTCACATAAGGTTACGCAGACCCCTGGCATTCGGCATTTCCTTGCCCCAACCTGGCAGCCCTAGTTATAGCTGTAGCTCGTCACACTGTGTCCCTACATGTATTTTCTCCAACTAATATAATTCTCCACTTCCCCACGATTTAATATCTTGGCATATGCACGTCGCTTGCCGTTACCTCTACATAGTATTCTATATATTCCGTACCAGACTACAGAAAGACTTTTGAATTTGTCCTCATAAATCTTCTACGATCAAGAATCTTGAAGCCAACTAGTTGTTAAATTGTTCTCCGTTTTATCTTGGGATATTCAAGGGCTCAGGGCTGACCCAACCCTATTTGAGTTACTCCACAAAGTTTGCTCGCTGGCTTCCTCCTTTTACACCATTTACTATCAAGATCAGCTAGTTCGACGAGTCAATTAATTGCTTAACCTAACTTGGACCTAGCTTAACCTAACCTGGGTAAATACAATTTATGGGACATCCATCCAAGTCAGGTAGAAAATATTTTTATTTGCCTAGCCAACAGGTAAAAATGGGGCCATACATATATACCCTTAAGGGGTAGTAGTAGGAAACAAATGTGGCTGGTGTGGCTTTATAAGGGCTCCCAGGTCAGTCCCACGATACGACCAGGTACCTAAGCCTCATTTTTCAATATATTTGATCGGACTCATCGAACTCGCTGATCAAGATTGTGGTCTTTTCTCAACCTAGTTCAACATATTGATTGTTGGGATAGTAGTCACGTGCTCGCGTGACACGTGCGTTGGGGCTGGGGCCGTGCCCCTCCCACATAGGTACCTAATTCCTCTCCTTCTCTCTTAGTTACATGTACACAAGCAGAATCATCAACCAATCAGAACAGCCATTTCATTCGTATATTTCCTTATTGGATATTATGATACAAGAGGGCACCCCTGTGGGGCACTACAATAGCCCGAGTTTATAAAGGACGTAACTAAAAATCAATTACGTATTGTTACTGGCGGGCGGTTAGCGCGCTGCGCGCGCTGCCCGCCACCCGCCAATCGGCCCGGCAACAAACTCGAATACCAGCCTTTACTGGAATTTCTTTAAAAAAAAATTTTTTGGAAAAAGGAAAAAAGCGTGGGATTCGAACCTTAATACCCTTTAGCACCCCTTAGCAGCATTTTGGAGGAGGGCTCGAAATAGTACGTATTTTGACTTTTTTTTCGAAAGTGGGGAATCTGGTAAGACCCGTTATTCTTACAAGATGCACCCAATAAAAACGCTTAAAGGCTGCGCACGGACGAACGTCCTTCTCAAGGAATTCTTCCATTTTAGGAATTGGAATTTGAGATCAGCCAGACAATATCCCTTGTAAACTCGGGCAAAGTCACGTGGATCATGTAACAACCAAAAGGGCGTAAATCTCGAGGGACAACTACGATATTGTGTAATTAGACACCTAGGTCATCTATTACTTTTACTAGCCTCCTCGTAAATATCTACTAGGTTGATATTCTAGAGATTACATAATTATTGCCACAGATTCCCTCTCAATAGGAGACATACCTAATTCAAGCGAGAGGTTGAAGGCGTAATATTTAGTCACTCTACCGGTACCCTATGGACATCCATCTACAACCATCCGTGACTACACGAGCTTTTGAAGGCATTATGTCTCGGGGAAAGTATCCGGGATAGGTATTGTTACTGGTAGCTAGTTGGCATATTTCTCCATTCACTTGTTATGACCCCTTGCCTGGGTATCTTTTATACAGATAGTTATTTTATATTCGCGAAGGATTATCCCTCGTGGAAATTATACGCCAAGTAGGCTGGCCGTTACATTCACTCAGATATTATTTCGATTTGTTTACGGACTACCCCTAATTCCTGGTTACGTAAACTCCTACTACCATAAACTTCGCAAGATTATGACTCAACTAAACACGCCAGCATATATGTTTATGCAAGTGGCACTCTTCTGTAATGGGTTTTTGTACCCTACCGGTAGAGAACAGAATACGCAATTCGAATCGCCCGTCTTGATAACTCTTATAGAAATAGAGTCATGGGGATTTTGCAGAATAACCGATACAGCCATACGTTCCAGAATGCATAGAATCTAATCAAGTTATGCGACAGTGGGTTTGTAAATTGCCGGTACCTCGAATTGTGACATTGTTTGAACGTCGTCAGGTACGGGTGTTCAATTCTTCCTAAGGTACTCTTCCTAAGGTACTCTATCTAAGGTACCCGCTCGACCTAAGGTACTCTACCTAAGGTGCTCGTGCACTTGATTCCTTAAAATCTTCGCAACCACCAACTCCCAACAACTTGCGCACAATTCAAATCCGCATTCAAGTTTCTAAAGGAAATTCTACCTATTTTCCCTCTCCATCCTTTACATATTCACAATACAAACTGCTTCTAAAATACACGTAAGTTTCCAAGATTCAGCTTGTATTCTCGCAAATTTCGAGACCCGTCACCGCATTTCAACCCGCGACAATTACCTCTAAAACTACATATTTTATTCATTCAACTTTTGTTTTCCTATTTCCCCACTAGGAACATTCATCCTATCCTATCCAGTCAGATTGACAATTCAATCTGCACACCTACTCTCAACCCGACAACCACCCTCGACAACTACTGTCGAATATACTACTAAACCATACCCGAGGAAAAAAACTAATTATTATTTAAAGAAGTAGAAAATCAACGAGTTTTCGCCTTTTGTTCCTCTCTTCTTCACCACAGAGCGGCAAGTACCGACGGAAGTCACTTTTTACCAGACAAGCCTCAAAAACGTTGCTTGCGACCCCTCAACTTAAACCTCTCCTAATTAAATCCGACTACAACAAATTTTATTCTACAATAAAGGTATGTTCGTCATCTCAACTAGGGATCATTCCACCAATTAAAAAATAAGTCTATTTCACATTTCATCCGCAGTTAACACAAAATTCTAGTGCAACTTGTAGGCACCATGACGACGAGCTACAGATACTCCGATGAGATGATCGAGTTCGTCCTCGAGAGGACAGTTCCGACGGAGCCAATTCCCCGAGGAAGGAAGAGGGCGCTGTACGAAGAGACAGCTGAGCTGTTCACTCAAAGATTTCCGGACTTTGAGAACACCGTCAAATATGCTCAGATCAAGTACATCACCGAACACTTTGGCAGCAGTGCAGACTTTGGGTAAGTTATCGACGATATGTGCGTATGGTAAAAATAAAATAAAATAATTAACTGTTATCTACTTTTAGAAACCGTAAAGGAAATGTCATCTACCATGACCCCACGAAGAGCCGTGTCTCCAAGGCTACCCACAACCCTCCGAAGCCGGCACAAACTACTACACAAGCGAAAAAGAGCAAATGCATTCTCTGCCTCCATTGTGATGGAAAGGGATTTTTGGAGGTGAGCGAGGAGCCGGCTGATGCTGGCGCTACTTCGTCTGCAAACCTGCCGACACCTGTAACTCCTTACCCGAATCCGGCCGCTGTTCCTATGGGAACGAAATCGTATCAAAGCTTAGAGCCAGCTGCCGGTATCCATGGAACATCCGTTGCTACACCCCTTGCACCTCCTACTCCTAACACTCACCGCCGACCATCGCAGTTTGGTCCGTTGCTTCAGCAGCAAAGCCCCCACCCTCTAACCACACCATCGGTACCTCTACGAGCCGGCATCCGTGAGGGAATTCAGCAAAGCACAGCAGTGCGCAACGCTCCCGCTTCCTCGACCCTAGGGGGCACTTGGTCTGCGATTAACACTAGACGGGAAGCAACCATGTCGGCTAATGGGGTCAGAACAAATGGAAACGGCGCCACGACACGGGGAAATTATAACCCCGCGGTGAGTGCAGCAGCGAGGAACTTCCAGAACTCAATCATGTCAAAGAGGCAGTCCTTGGGCATGACCCACCAACGTATCCCTGCAGAGCAGAACGGGGCTACAGCCATGAATATGGGGACCCCGGCCCGGCCGGTTCACGGGCAAGCGGGTCAGATGGCGGCTCCGAACAGATATCAGCCTGTTAGGCAAGAAGGCAGAGGAGGAATTATACCTCAGACCACCCGGCCTGCTCCGAGACAGCCTATTCCGACGCCTAATACGACTAAGAAGCCGATGCCGTCGATGGGACAGAACTCAGCATTGCGGGCACTAGAAGCTGCTCCTGCTCGTGGTGCTACCCCTGCTCGTGGTGCTACTCTTAAGCGATCCCGATCTGATGAAGAAGCAAGTGTGGGCATTCCGGCTAGAGATACGGAACACACCGGGGTACAGGAATACAAGCTGATGGCGAACGAGCCAGCTTCGAAGAGGTGCAAGGTTGATACGAAGGAGAACCCTACCTTGGCGAATGGTAACGGAAACCTAGATGCATCGGTTGCATCAGTTCCGGTTCTAGAGCCCTCTTGGGACAGTTACCTGGACGAAGTTACCGGCGGCTTCTTTTCCGACGAAGTTGGATTGAGCTCCGACCAAAACCATGCTCCGACGGACAGCTCCGCGCTTGACCTCGGACTTGACGCTGGAGACGGCTTCCAGGTTGATCAGAACCTTACCAACCAGGATACTGGTTTGGTTGCTTCGACTGCGGCTGGGGAGTTTACATTTGATCTCGAAGCCCCTAAAGCCCCTGAAGCCCCTGAAGCCCCTGAAGCTCCTCGAGACGCCCAAGACGCTCAAGAGTTCGGAGACTTCGATCTTATCCGGGAATTCTTGAACGATCACGGCGATGGTCTTGACTACCAGCTAACCGGCAACGAAGTATTCGAGGAGAACACCAATGCTGCTACAGGCACCGAGTTTGAGTACCCGGATATATTTAGCTAAACGCCACAGTATTCTGTGTACTGCTTTCTGTCCGGAAGCCTTTGAGATGGCATTTGAATGCCCTATTTTTTTTTTCTTTGACGAACTCATGGAGTTGGATCGCGAGAGATA